>NW_020539725.1:32096881-32158445 GCF_003426905.1 Ctenocephalides felis | reverse complement strand
TTAAGGAAGAGCGAGTTGAGGTGAGTAATAAAATTAAATGGATATTGCTTTCCGTAATTCTGCAATTAATCTTTGTCTCACCTTATTTCCGAATAAGAAGTATCCATCAAATATCGGCAACATTATCCAATTCTCGGCATTTGCTCAATTAATCCCTATATCGATTCAAAACCACCTATGCAATATACCAAAAGGCAAAAACATACAACTCGTCTGTAACTCCGATTATACAGTCGCACAATCGGGAATCCATCTCAATGCGGCCGTGTGCGACGTGTGTGCATTAGGAACTTGGCCTTTGTCACCGCGGAGACATGTCGTTTGTCTGCCGAATCCGTACAATCCTGCAAACTCATGATACAGTTCGAATTCTTTGATCTTAAACTGATTGTGATCGTTGTACGCAAATCGATTTTGGGAATGAATTATTTTAGAACTCACCGCGGAAATAATCGATGGTTTTGGTAAATGCCAACATGTGGATAACATTCAGACAATACGTGAATTTGATAGGCATCGATATCAATGAACTTTAATGTAAAATCCAGTTATTATGTTGAATTTATATATGCCAAAGGTTATAATTGAAGAATGTTGATTAACACATGTTGATTAACACAACTCATCCAAAAAGCAATGATTGCAACAATACCGCATAACAAATAAAAAAACATTTTTCTATCATCTGACTTATCATGTTAATGCTATCTTGACTGGTATCGTAATTATCATTACTCAATAAAAATTTCAATATTTATTAACTTTGATTTACATTTATCTCTTTGATTCGGTTCACGTTCGAGCAATAGCGCTTCCATGAGATGATTTGTGATCTAAAATGCGCAAGAATATTACGTAACCACTATCAATTCGATTTGTGAGTTTGTTTTGGTTAATTCTTCTCTAATTGAGATATATGATATTGACATATCACATTGCGAGTTCCCCAGCTCGTATGCACTTGATGCCTCCCCTAAACTGGATGACAATTTTTCTGGGGTGCTAAATGGGTGATAGATATGCCAAAGTGTTATGATAGCATTTTGTCGTTAGGGTGATAATGCTTCCCGCAATACACTTTTATAGGATGTAAGCGATGTCAATTATTCAAAAGCACTATGAAAGTGTTGTTCTGTTTTGATAATATATCAACTAAGAAAGTATTTTTATTAAAATAAATAAATATGTTAGAAAGAGGATTAAATACGTACATAAATTTAAACGAATTATTATTAGTGGGTAGTGTGGACAGAAGCAGGCCCATTATATGAAAATACTAATTTCTCCCTTGTTTACAGTCAACTTTTTCATATATTACCTTTGATAAATTAAAAAAAACTTCGTTCTGTGCTTCATAAAATACCTGCATACTTTTCCTAATGTGGGTTCACCAGAGTTTTCTTTGCTTTCTTTCTTAGCAGTTCTATTTGTTACTTTACAATTTGTCGGACACAATTAAATATGCATAAATTAAAATACATCGTAAAATCTGTTATCAGGTATGATAAGTGATATATTTTAAAACTAGCTGATGTGCTTCAGAAACGTTAATAGTGCTAAATGAAACATACGTGTTATTATATATAGTTTTTCATATTTTTACTTCAATCTTTTTTATTAAATAATTAAAATAAATTTTTCTATTAAACCATTTAATTATGATCATTTGCACAATAAATTATACCAATTGGCTTGATGTTGAGTTTGAGTATGCTTAATTGCATAAGTAATATTAACAAAACCAAGTAATATTCGTAACAAAATCTACTTAATATTTATTTTCATATGAATAAAAAAACTACAAACTACTAAGGAAAATCGATATACAAAAGAAAAATTATCAAACTTCTATCGATATCTTCCTGTTCCATCAGACAGTTTTATTAAATAATTATAAAGGTTATATTGAAAGCTTTAATATTTTACTACCTTCCTAAGCTCAATAGTATTACTATGATACAAAACTCAGAAAAATGTTCTTGAGAAATTCTTCTTCTTGAAGTTTTTAAGAAGTAAATGTTCTTTTACTCAACATTCGTACCTTCATACTACATATTTTCATGCTACTGGGTTTCAAAAGTGATCTACATAAAAGTCGAATATGAGTGACAATATTTAACATCTTAAAAATCATTCAAAAAATTATTCCAACATCTTCCAGTACACATCTCTAATGACCACCTCCCGTGTCGCACCTGTATCCTAATACATCTAATCCTTGATGTTTGCTTATTAGAATTCCTTCAAACTAGGTTTGTGTACAAGCCAGAGGCGTTCATTCCATCTATATATATTAAAGAGAAAAAGCAAAAAAACATTCGATTATCTTGTGAAAGATACCTAACAGAAAAATAGATACCTAACCTATTAGAAAAAACATTAAGGAAGAATTGCATAAGATATCACTCCTGTATATAAAATAAAACTTCAAAGATTATTTGTCAAAAGTAAGTGATCGTTTAAGTAATTGGTAATAAATACTGTCTACATTGTTCAAATATTTAGAACAATGAATTTATGAAAATGTATCATATATTGAGTATCAAACCAATATTGAACAACCTATTTATTTATAAATAAAAATAAATAAACTAGTGGGGTGTATGGCATCGTGCCTTAAGCAAATTGCTGGAACTTCCCGTACCGTAATGAAATGTTCGAGGAATACTGAATGTTTTCAAATAGATTATTATTAATATAGTAACATTGTCTAATATTTAAAAGAATTATATAAACTGAATTGCAAAGTTGAAATTATTTATTTAAAGTATATTAGAACTATAGTCAGAATTAAAAATAAAATCGGAATTATTTTCGATATACAAAAATTTTTTTTTTTGAAAAAAAAAAATGAAAAAAAAAGTTGAAACAATTTTTTTTCCCAAAATCAATTATTTTGTTAAGACAAGCAGAAAGTTTTTTGAATCATTCAAATCGGACGCTTAGTTCTCTCAAAAACTGCCATTTTTTACACATTAACTCCGTATCTTCGAAATGGCTGAGTCTGCTTTTGCCAAAAACTAATAAACACTTTTCCCAATCATTACTAATTGAATGTTTTTTAGATAATTCAAATCGGATGCTCCATTCTCTCAAAAACTCGATTTCTATTTTCTGCACTCTTTGCTCTTTATCTCTGTTATTTAGTTAACTGCTGGACATGTCTTTGCCAAAAGCTTATCAATAGGAATCGAATGTTTTCTGAGCCATTCAGATCGGTTGATCCGTGCACCCGAAAACTGCTGGACCTGTCTTTGCCAAAAGCTTATCCATAGGAATCGAATGTTTTCTGAACCATTCAAATGGGTTGATCCGTGCACCCGAAAACGTGACTGGAAATTTGTATTCATACATACATACACACACGAACACATCCATTTTTTCTGAGGTATGCTAAAATGTTCAGACACCTTCAAAACGTCGAGAAATGTAAAAATTTTCAATTTCGATTTTCGGCCCATTACAATAACTTATGGGAAGTTAAATGTTCAACTAAAATTTTATTTGATAGAAAAAGTTTGCATCAGATATAGATTTATGAAAAGTAACACCATACAACTGATATTTTCTTTTTAAAAAGATTAGGCGTTTTACACATAAAATGCAACTTCACTCATATGTTATTATACCACATCACAAAGATGCAGTTATCGTGAGATTGTGCGTTTGATATTTGTGCGATTCCTAGGTTAGATATCTAGAAAAAAATGAAAAGTAAATTCAAAATTTTACATTCACGGTTGTGTCGCAATTAAATCGTTATCTTTTATATACAAAAGTTTCTCCCTACGCCTCTGACTTAATATTTCGTGGTACTCAATAAGAGTCCGAATAAGAGGTAGTCCGCATGTTTGTTGACATAAGGCAAACATAGGAAGGCGTACGAGATGACACCGCGACTCAACAGTAGCCGTGGTCAGTGTGGCCCTTATGTGTACCTTTGGGCAATGTTGATATAATCATAACCTACGGTGTTCAAATATACTTATGATCTACAAACCATTTCCTAGATGTATTTAATCTAATAAAATTCACTGAATAATTTGAATGGATGACCAAAAATTTTCCCATGCCCAGAAACGAATTGTCACACGAATTGGAGAATAGAGATGAAATATGTAGTATAACTATTTCCTCTAAATATTATTGTAATAATGGGCACTTTCAAGTATAAATCACTATACGTGCTTTTGATTTTAAATAAAATATTGAATTTTATTAAACCATTAATAATATTTAGCATATCTTAAAGTGATCAATTAATCGTAATATTATATGAAAGCTTGAATAACTTTGAAGCAATTTGTTTATGCAAATTTTGCAAAAATAAGGTTCAGGGTGCAGTAGTTTCTGCACCATACGTCGCAAACTTCATAACTTTTTTTTTCATATATAATATATGAAATGAATCATATTTCATATTTCATATATCATAATTATTATTTCATATAAAAATCGACAATATAACGTTATCTAATAAAATCTAATACGTTTCATCAAAATCTCGTTATTCTCGTTTTTTATAAGGTAATTTATAAGGTATCTAGGAACTTCTTATAGAGTTTTTTCCACCTTAAAAACTAATTAAATACCCTTAATTTTCCATAAAACCTGTGTAAGTAAATATATTAATGATCATTCAATTTTATATACCGATGCTTATAGTTCTCTTTTATGATTCTATTAAGTCTTAAGTTTACTTTTTGAAATATAGTTTACTAAATTCAAATAAACAGATGTATATAAATCTAAAGAAGTCTTAATTATTACTTATAATCATATTTTTTATATTAAATATGTATTAAACTTTGAGAAACATAATTCTTTACCACCCAGGACGATGTGCGGTACACAGTTTTTTTTCTGTATAAGGTCGGACTCTTAACTGCACTAAACACATAATTCTTAGGGATTTTAGAACAAAGCTAAGTATAAATGTATATTTATAGAATGATAAATAGAAATTTAAATAAAAATCCAATTTCCATGAATTTGATGACGTCCGTTTTTCTGTTTTACAATATGTTTGATATAATATTTCATTGATTGAGGATATCTAAAAATAGGAATCGGTACCGAATGCGGAATGTTTTTGAAAATTCTACATTTTCTGATCAAGAGATTTATTGTTCAGTCAACCCTAAATGTTCTATTTTCATTGATGATTCAATCGGAATATATTTCCTTATGAAATATAAAATGAATAATAGGGTGCAGATATACTTTATATTTATTTATGAATGAAATTGGTGTATTAATAGTTCCTGAATTTATTAGATATGTGCGCACAGTAAATTTAAGTAAAAATACTAAAAGAATTTATAAAACTTGTTCAAACATTAATTAAGTTCAAGTATTTACAATGAGGCAGAATGAGGCAATTGTGTAGTATATTTCAGATAGCAAGTAAAATCAGGAATAAAATACTATTTTTAAGAGCTTCTTATAGTTATCAAACACTAATATACTTTCTAAAATAAATTAATTCTGCTTTCTAAAAATGCTTTTAAGGAATTAATGCGTCATTTTGAAAATTAAGTGAATAATTACAGCTTTATAATTTTAAGATCTACTTTCTGATGAAATAACATAATATTGATCTATTCCGTTGAATTAATTCCGCCATATAGTTTTCTTTAAGATATTTTATTTATATCGATACCGCAAGTCTGAAAAATAATATTTGTTAAAAGATTCACTGTTATTCTTTCCTTCTCAATAATATTTATTATGTAAGGAGTGCATTGAAATTCAAACAACTCGTATATAGGTAGAATTTTCTATATAGATTATACGGAAAGTATATTTCCTATTCCATGTAAGTTTTCATATCGTGGGAGCAACTCGGAATTCGAAACTACAGTGCAATTTCAAATTTGTTTATTGATGTAAATATTACTTGATATATACATATATAACTATAAATATATATGTAGAAATCTGAAGTAGATGATGAGAATAGATCTGCACCGTTTTATCTATACTCTTAACTCCTCCTCGTAAGGCGTGGCCGAAGGAAAATCGGGAAAAGCTTGGAAACTGTCACAACTTCTTAGCGGAAGATAAAATCTTCTAGAATAGTAGGAATATATTGCTTTTCTTGTTATATATTAAATGTCTTTCTTTTAGTACAAGATAATTATTTTATATCTCTACTTCAGCGGAAAAAAGAATTTTCTTTGAACCGTATTATAGTGTTACAGGGTACTGGCATAATTATACAAAGATTGTTTTATTTTAACTTGAAAATTATTCTTATAATATGATATAAATGGAAGATATGATTTTATTAAGACCAAATACTATAATGTGTATAATAAGCATGTTATATTTGTATGTGTGAGTGTGTGTTTATTGTATGTGTAATCTTCTCTGTAATTTATTTGATTCAGAAATGCACAGCCTATCATAAAAACTGTTGACGTTCCAAATACAGAATAATTATGACTACGATAACCAAGCTTGTTTTCATATAAAATTCTTCATAAAGCAGCCCGATAAAATGATTTACAAACGTTCTCTATAGTTACATATTGACACAAAAAGGCTGCAAAATTATTATCACGAGTTGTTCATATCAAAATTGAAAATGGGCGATACCAATGTCTTCACACGTTTAAATTTTGTAACTTTGAATTTTCTTTGAAAAATGAATAATTTATCAAAATTCCACCTATCCAATTCCAATATCCATCAAATACCAGATAATTGCAACAAAATTGTTCAAAGTCACCAGTACTGGCATAAGGCCATTGACTTTAATAAAAATAATTACATATTACAATTACAAAGTACCAAATAAAAGTGACAAAACCATCTTCAATATAAGCTTTTGAAGGAGAGATACACATTTGAACTGATTACTTCGCTAAGACTGTGATTATAGCTTTCTTCGCGTTAACCAGTTACGAAAACGTTAATAAATAAACCTAGCCAATATTTTAATAAGGCCACTGTGTCAGTTTGACCATACATACCATTTTGTCCACATTTCCCCCATTTGTATTTTAAAATTTGTTATGTTTTTAGAATGTGTTGTCATGAGATAATTTAATTAATTTTTGTAATATAATATACCCTTACATATTTATAGATTTTACATATCAATGATGTTAGTATCTCACCTTACATTTCCCACCATAGCATTCGACATACACATTTAATAAAATTATTCATTCTTTTCGCCCGAAATGCCTCACAAAGAATTACTGTGACTAAACTGTTCGCTTTGTACATAATAAACACCAACAGGCTTCTGCTAATAACTAAATTAACGAGCATAAAGAAAATTCAAATTGGTAATTAAGTATTCGGATTTTGAAAATAATGAAGTTAAATATTCCACGTGGAAAAGTTGAAACCTTTTCGCTTCAGCGACTCGCAATGTAAGAAATAAAACGTAAAATTAATAATCACTTTGGCTTTAATAAGGCTTCTCAAGATAGCAGGCGTGTATTTAAATAAATCAGAGTAGAGCGGATATAACGAGCTGGGAAATATATAAGTCTTATGTAAGAAGAATTATTTTTATTTAATATATATTTATGTATAAACATGCATAAATAGAGTAAAAACAAAATACCTGTTGATAGAAGTTTTAATCATTTTGCAGTTATGGTCGTCGCCAATTAAAAGCCTTAAAACTCAAGCCCATTGTGCACCTCATCATTCCACATATAATTTATATATTCATTTTATTTGTAAACAAATGCATATATTTAAGACATGCAAAACCATTATATAAAAACCACATTCTTCTGCTAGGTTTGATTAAAAAAAATTAGATCTACTTTAAAAAAAATCTCAAAATATTTGTATTTTTCTTTGTGAATTTAATATTTTCATACAGATAGTCCAGTCATTATCGTAAGTTCACCTCGATATTTGAGATACCCAGCTGTAAGTCTGTAAATACTTGTTTATTGACACCTACAAGTTGTGTCAAAACCTACATATGTTGCGTACACCCATACCCTACCATCATATGTAGCTTTTGAGACAACTTTTAGGTGTCAATATACAAGTATTTACAGACTTACAGCTGGGTATCTCGAATTTCGAGATTCTTATCTAATTTAAGCTTAAATGACTGGACTAAGATATCTATAGTGAATAAACGATATGAATTCAATATCTTGCCAAAAGTAATAGAAATTGGCTGGGCCTTTTAATTAATATTCGAATAGTTTGTTCCTCAAACAAAGAAAAGCGACTTAAAAATGTTGCCATGCCTCCCAATAAAGATGCTTAGAACTCTTAATAATTACTGATGTACAAAAATTGTTTTTTTTCTCATAACATATAGATATTTTCTATATTTATAGATATTATGATATACAATTATATGTAATCTATATATTGTCAAATGATTTATTAATTTAATATAAATGTTCGTTAAAAATATTGCTCTGACTATTTCATACATTTTCGTCATACTCTCGAGCGTTAAATTCAAATTTGTTTTAATTTGATCTTCATGGCATAGCATATAATCGCATGATTACGCATCTTATGTGTATTTAAAGCTCTTGTTATTTTAAAGTCTGTTGAATTATGAGCTTGTTATCTTAAATGCCACCCTGCGCCCGTGAGAGCGGGCCCACGATTTTTTGCGCCCGGGAAAGCGATATTATAATAACAAACCTTCCTTTCTCAAACCACAAAACCCGGCAAACCCCTGTACGCAAAATCGATCTCTTGCATTAAGGCTTTGTTAAATATGGGTTTGCCTGTCGCAGTTATCGATTCGAGAAAATACCAGGAAACGATAGACTAGGATTTTTGATAATATTAAAATATAAAATAGTAAACAAAAATACTTCAAAGAAACTATATTAGAAATCAAGTATATTTCCTTGTATTTCCCGTTAATTGTGCAAGGTGCTGCGCTGTTACATCATTTGTTTCAGGTTCAATTTTTTATACAAAAGCACATATTTGAACATGATGACTAATTTTCCATTGCATTTTCAATTGCTTTTCAATAATATTTATAACAAACTGATTTTCAACTGCTCAAATGTTGTCTGATTTGTATGCATCTATTCAATCACTAAGAAAACACCCGCACACTTGTTTAATAAATCTGAAGGATCTTATTTATTCATTATCATTAACTTAGAATTAAGGCATAACTATCAACAATTACATAGTATATATATGGAATATTCTATTAAAAGAGTGCAAATAAATATATATAATGATTACAAAGAAGTGCCTATCAATGGGAAAAAGACGCAAATTTGGAATCGAACTCTTTTGCTAAGAATTACAAAGCATATGCACTTTCTTAAAATTTCGCTTAAATTTTTATGGGCCTTTCTTATAATATTAGTAATATGTAATTTATTTCAAGCTACAGTAGTTTCTGTTTGTTTATTAATACATATATTAAAACGGCAGTAGTGTTCTAGGCGAATTTAAGATTTAAGATCGATTTCTCTCATCACACATTTTATATGCTTCAGTATCGTATATATAATATATATATATATATTAGGATGGTCCTAAATATGGACATTTTCGAATTTCCTTGCTCCCAAGGGCTCAAATAGTTCCAAATTGATAAAAAGCAATTCTCTGAAAGTTTTAGCTCTTAATATTGTCTTTTAGATAGAGCGCAATTCAATCAAAGTTTTGTACGGAAATAGCATGAACAAATTTTCAAAAAAATTTCAGAGCGTTGAATTTTCAATAAAAAATGACACAAATTTTCACTCTTAATTGATTTGTCGCTAAGTTATAACTAAAAAATTTTTTTTAATTTCAAAAATGCTTTCCATGCTATTTCCATACGAAGTTTGATTGAATGGCGCACTATCTAAAAGTTAATATTAAGAGCTAAATCAGAGAATTGTTTTTTATCAATTTGGAACCATTTGAGCCCTTGGGGGCAAGGAAATTAAAAAATGTCCATAATAAGGACCCCTAAAATTTTAGCTACTTAGGAGTACTCTTACTACTTAGGGGTATAAAAGGTAAATTCGGAGGAGTATTGCGAAGAGCATCATGACACAAGCAATGGAATGATGTTGGAAAAACTTAAATACATAACTAAACATTGTAAATTTAATATTAGTTATAGAGTAAAATAATATGTACGTGCTTGGCAATATTTAGTTCATTTTAACCTATATATCAAATACTGAACAATGCTAAAAATAATTTAAAATAGAACAGAAAATAATACAAAAATCAAAGAGTACATTATCCTTTGAATTCAAATAAATACGCATAAAACTCCTACAATGATGCACAAATATTGGATATTTTCATCCCACTACCCTCTACCTGTGCCCTGTGCGTAGGGCGATGTGATATTATTTAGGGTTCGTCGCTTTGATTTAATCAAACGACACATTTCATGATTTGTCGACTGCTGATGCGTTTTGACGTTTCCTATGATGTCGTCTGATCAAATGCAGGTATATCGTGTATTAGAACGAATTTTGAAAGGGATGAAATGGAAAATGTTCTAATTAACGACATTGAGATAATTAGACGTGTTTTGCATTGATTTAGAATAAGTTTTTGACTGATTGAATATTTATGAGCAACAATCATCATTGTTAGTAACCGTCTTAGAAATCAAATCTTATCATTATTGAATTACTTGGTTTGCTAGTGAATGTGGTATTAAATAGTTAATTATGGATAATAAACAGTAAAAATAAAAAATCCCTATATCATTAAATTAAATATATCGTTAAATATAACCTCTGCAACAAGTTTAGATATTATATTTGAAATAAAAAAACGTAATTTTCTAATAAACCGCAATTGTAACTTTACTAAGAAAGTGTGTTTGTGTGTGTGTTACTTGTAAGAAATCAGCGCGTTAGTTCAATCAATCAATAAACAAGTAAACCAAATTAAAAAAATTGAAAACAAATTAGAATTGGCATAAAAAGGCGTCAAATTAAGCGCCAATGAAACAAACAAACAAGTAACTTTGTTGTAAAGGATATAAAAGATCGAATTAGACTATTTTCATAGGCCATCTTCTAATAAATGTCAGAGTTAATGTTAGTGGATCATTGGCAAACCGAACTAAGGTCAGAACAGTCGGGCTGGTGATAAATCTGGGAAGTGTGATTCTGCCAACGCAAACAGCGCAATAGAAATGATCGTATATTTTTAGTTTCATTTGTAAATGCGGATATCTAATACTGGTTGTTTGAAAATTGTTAGAATTTGAGAATTCGATTATTTAAATTTCATTAGTTAGCTTAAATTTTCATTTCCTGACTTATGTAGATAAATATAATCTGGTTTCTATTTTGATTGTTTGCTTAATAAACATTAATTAGACGGTTACAACTAGAATAATGATTACATAATGATTTTGATAATACTGAATGATTATACATGCTCCAAACTAGCCTTTGCCTTTGAAATAAATTTACCATATTTTTAACAATTCCAATTAAGACTATCAACATCTTCTAGTACTAAAATATATAATAGTTACACTTGTGCAGTCAACAGCAATGTAAATAAAAATGTTTATAAACTCCTTTTTATTTCAATAAAGTTTCTGGTTAGTATACTAAGCTCAGTTAATATAAGTGAATTTATAGAGTGATAAATAGAGAATTGGGCATCGATATTATAAGCAGTTTCAATTGGTAATAATAATTATTCTTACGTTTTTTTAAATTTAAAAGTCATTAATTACATATTATTAATCACTAAAAATGATTAAATAAATAAATTTATTCAATTATTCCTATGATGTAGTTTTCGCACTGACAACACACGATAAATTGTTTTTGTGAATTCGCTTAAACTACTCTCTATTGATATAACAATGAGCTAAACAATATAATCAATATAAACCATGTTTTCGCATTTTTATATAAAAAAAGATTTCTTGCCAGTGAAAGTAAATTCACCTTTGCACATAACACGATTTTGATGTAAGTGTTTTGACAACAGGGGTGGTATTTGCCTCAGGACACGATCAATCCATTCACTGCATTAATACCCTCAGGGTTCGTGTAAATTTTTTTATTCACTCCGCTTCAACTTGGGTACTTACTATATAATTCCAAAGTAATGAAGTTATTCCAAGACCAAGATATGCATTTTATTAAATTTTAGAATGTATATTTTTTGCAATCTTAAAATAATTTTTGGCGAAATTTAACTTGGAACTCAGAGCTTAAAACCAGTAATTATAGATTTTCATTTCTTGCAAGTAATTAATGATGAGCAGATTATATACATCGATAATTTTCAAAATAGTTTAAATTTTGTCGTCAAATTTAATAGAGTATTTTCATAATTATCAATTTTCAGTTTTGTAATATTAAAAAAAAATAGAAGTGAAATTAAATATATTCAGAATATTTTAATATTAGTATTTAAATCAGTCACAACTATTCAATATTAATAATAATCAGTTATTTTCTTTTAGTTTCACTTTTGCTTTCAGACGTCGGCGCTTGATTCTAATAAAAATATGATTATGAAACTTTATGCGCTATCATAAAAGTGTATTTTAGTTTTTAAGAAACATTTAATTTCATTGCCACTTTAACATATACTTACTATCGATGCCAGAACCAAGCTTGGCTACGTTCCAAAAATATATAAATATATAATTAACGCTTTAAATGAAAAGTTAAATTTCAAGTGGTAATAAAATATAATTTATTGTGTTGATTTATTGACGAAGTTTGAGTAATATTATTTGCACCTAAAAACATAAAAAAAATATTTTTTGTCAACAAATACAAGGTGTACTTTCAAATACATTTTGTTTCAAGAAATGCTTCTGAAATATTTGAAGATGTTTTAAATGTGATACGTGTTGTATCACGAAGGTCATAAAATATAATACGATAAGAAAGACAACTTTAATAACAATAACTACAATTTAATATATGTTATTTTTTTTTCTATTAAAAATTAATCGACAAATGGCATATTCAAGTATTTAAACTGTGATACAAACAACGATTTTAAGGAAACCATAAATCGATTAAAATAAAAATATTCAAATAAATTTCATTCATTGTTAGATTATTCATACATAGATTAAGAAAATAATTAATTATTTAATTAAGAAAACTCGAACATAAGTATCATGTTATGGGATCTATGATTTAAATGGAGAAATTGCTAATAAGGAGAACCTGAGGTTCACTATTTTGGGATTTTGATTAAACTTCGCATGATGATAAAGTTGATAGTCAAACCAAATACAAATGGCTCAAAATATTATAAGCCTATGAAAAGTAGTTTCATAAAGAGAGAACGCTATGCGGGTATTTATTTTAATTAAACCACTTCTCACAGACCTATAATATTTTAAGTAGTTCAGTTGGATTATAAACTCTATCACCATACAAAATTTCATCAAAATCTCAAAAGATTTTACTTATATATAAGGAACCTAAGGTTACTCCTTGTAAGAAAAAAGTCTATTTTATGCACGAGCTAAATAATATAAAGTTATTAGATATTATTATAACTCTAAATTCTTCTTCTTCTATAACAATTAAAAAATTTCTTATGCTTTAATTATTTAAGGTTTATCAAGTAAATTTTTTATATGATAAAACTCGGAACATAAAAAAGAACAGTCATCTCACATCAACAGAGATTACGGAATAAGATCATAGGTCATTTAAAATGCGTTAACATTCAAAAATCCTCTTTGTGAAATCATGATATGCGCGCACCGCGTGATTTACTTAATTTAGGCCTAATAATAACCAAATTTACCTGTGCCGGACGAAACCATAACCATAACCACACACATGCTCCGGGTTAAATAAGGGTTAAACCAACGCGAGGTATTGTGTACCGGTAGAACATTGTTCTAAATATAAAAGCAAATAACTTTTTAATCAGCTTGTACCGCTATTTGCTTTTCATTATATCCGGTTATTGATATTTTGCATACGCTAGTGAATTAGAAATTGCAAATAGGTTTTTTCAACGTTGCGCGGAGCAAAGGTGGGTTGAATTGTTTTTGCAGAGCGCGATTTGCATACGCTGCGCCGGCGAAAAAGTGGATTTTTAGATTAATTTAAAAGTTTTAATAAAACCAGATTATTTATCGTATAAAATACTGGTACACGAACTTGTGGAAAATGGAAATTGTCGATAGTAATAAAACTTATATATAGTATCTGGATTTTTTATACAGTCCAATAACAAAACACTGTTGTAAATAATTAATGTTTATAATAGAAATTCATTCGTCATTCAAATCCAGTTTTTTCTTAAAATCTATATTAAACACATCTATAATAAATGTTGCTAATTGATCATCATTTATCTGTCTATATCAGTGATTTCCACAACGGTACTAGGGTTTGTCGGTTATCAAAAACCGGTTTTAACAACCGTTTTTTTTGGCGAAAATTATGGAATTCAAGAACCGTTTTTTGCGAAAAAAGTCGGTTTTTACTGTATATGTGGAAAAGGACAAATATAACCGAATATAAAATATAGATGAAAGCGTTTTGATTCTTGAAATCATATCGGTTCAATAGCATTTCATATCTTATCAGTCTGCAATGATTCCTAGAAAGGTTTTGTATATATTAATTTAGATTTTTATACAAGTGTATATATTAATTTAAATCAGTGTGACTTCTTCTTGAGGAAGTAACTACCTCTACTCTAACTTAAAAAAAGAGTTTTAAACTCTAGAAGCCACAAAGAACAAAAAACTTATTATATCAGGCTTTAAAAAACAAGTAAGCATAATTTGGTCGCAAGTATGGGAGTATTTTCTATTTCAAAAAATTTTGTGAGTAAACAAAAAACACGTCTAAGTAGCAATTCGATAGACGTTCTCAGTTTTTTTGAAATCATATTTTATTAAACAAAAAAAAAAAACAATTAGAATGTTTAAAATTAATTAATTAAAATTGCTCGGAACAGAAATTACCCGAGTTTAGCTTAATTGTTTTTAAAACTATAATTGATATTAACAAGTATGTATTAACATGTATCTAATATTTTTTTATTTTATTTTAATTTAATGATTTTTTTTATTTAAAAATGTATTATTTTTATTTATTCGAAAAATTTCCTTTTACTATCATAAAAATATTTTCATTTTTAAAATGATGCATGAATAACGAATGATTATTTTCAAAGTTATTTAATCAAGATAAACTATTATTTTTTAGTTCTACTAATTAAAATTAAAGTAATTTTGTTTACTATCCATAAAATTAAACAATAAATGAATTCAGTCAAATTATGCTCTAAATTACACTAAATTTGCGGATAAATTACAGAATATTCGAGCAAAAATTTTTTTATATAAAATTCGAAAACCGGTTTTTTAGTAAAATTAAAATTCGAAAACCGGTTTTCTGAAATGTCGGTTTTTGTATAAACCCTAAATGGTACATATGAAACGTTTAATAAGTTGTTCATGTCCATGGCAAAGTCAAGGTGTCCACGACACAAAATAGTTTACCTATGAACCTATGGTCTATCTATATTAACCACTGTCCAAATTCAATTCTATTAAATAAAAATGAGAAGTTATTTAGCTTGTAAAACTTTTAAATTGATTTAAAATACCAAACTAGGTAAAATGCACTTTACCATCTATTTAAAATGATTTCAAAAGCTCAGAAAGCTCGCTAAAATTCAATAATACGTATGATTTTCTAACACCTTCCTTAAAAACAAAAAGGATTCATTAACGTTTTTTCACAAGTAATTTTAAAAACGTTGACTAAAATAGCATAAAATGCATGAAAATTGAAGTATTTCACTATGGTATATAAAAATGAAGTGTTCTATTTACATAAACACTTCGTACATATGTTAATATCTTGTTATCACATATATTAAACTATATTATACAAATAGGAAATTAAATGCTAAATCAAACTTCTTGACAATATTTAATTCGAAATCTGTTCAAAAATTCAAAGTATTAAAATAATATAATAGCATAAACAAAGGAACTAATTAATTCTTTGCCAGTATTCATATAACACATGCTTTGGCAAGTACATTACAAAATAAGTGAAAAAAGTTTATTCGTTTTAATTAGCATTACAAATACAAAAATCATTTATACACATGCACTCGCGTTTTTCTGTAATTTTTACTTTGTTCTTATTGTTTACTTTTAACGAGATTTTTCGAGTCCGTTCTGTATTTTGCACTTTTATTGCCGTTTTGGCCATTTTTCATATCCATCTGTGCGCTTTATTTACACTCGCTACATACGCATATTCATTGTCCCTATTTGAACTTCATGTTTTATATCCGCGCTGCTAAAGCAGTGTATGTTTTGAAAAAAATATTTTCCGTTTGAGAGAGTTTTGAAATAATAAAACAATTTTCATAATTTATGAGTTAAAAGTTTAAATAACTTATGCTAGGAAAAGTTAATTACATTACATGTTCAGAGACTATAAAGATAAATCAAATGTTTGTTAGTAACAAAAAGACTAGAAAAATACTTTACCATAATTGTTATAAGACAATTAAAATATGCAGCTATATTACTAAATAATTGTAACGTTTCCAAAAGGAAAGGAAATGTGACGTACAATGAAAAGACAGTCTCCGTTGGCCATTTAAACTCCCAAAACAAACTTAACATTTAAACAATATCAAACAACCTATTGTGTCGCATTATTCCTTGAGCTTCAAAGTTTAGACATGGTGACAAAGCCTTCGGCCAATTTGGGACCTTATAATCTTAGTACAGGAAAGACCTTATTCCTGGCTCGAGGGTAAGGAACACAATGCAACCGGGAGTGGTATCTGAGCCCACCCTGCGTCTCCTGGGTTGAATAAGAAATGAACCTCAAGTTCTTGGGGGTACAATCAGATGAACAAATTAACTGCTCAACATCTTTGCCTAGCGAACTTTGGAAATTAGATGATTTAATAATGCAAGAGAACGCGGTACGGTGGAGCATGCGACAAAGATTCTTGTACCTCGTAGTGGTGAAGACCGTATCTAAGATTTTAATAGAAAATATAATAATAGTAGTAATAGTTGTAAGATATGCCGAAATTTCAGTTAATTTTATACAAATAAATATCTGTAACCAAGACTAATATAAAGTTAAACTAATTCACGGAAAAATAATTTAATTAACGGTATTTTGGTACAACAACTTGAGTTTATTCATTAGGTTCATAATGTATTTCTAACATGAGATTGCTGATAGGAAAATGCTTTCTATCAGCATTCGGCAAACACAAGAAACTATATATAATTGCAAAGCACAAAGCTTACAGGGATGTAACTGTTAAAAATAAAAAATAGATAATTACCTTTTGATGCGAATTTCAAGTTTAATACCTTTACTCTTTACGTAAAAAGCATACTTATCGCCAGTAGTTTCAGTATTATTCAGTAATTAATAGAAAATTAAAATTTGAAGATATTTGCACTCCGTATTATATTTATAAATAAAATTTTATAATATTAAAAAGACCTTTAAGTTTTAACAAAGAATTTCTGAAAAACATCGATTATTTTTAAAAACTGAAATATGAATTCAATTAAAAATCGAGAATCTTTTGTAAGTATTTAACCTATAGCAGTTGACACCATTAGAATAATTAATCGTTGAATAAACCCCAATTACTCAGAACAAAACCGTTCATCGTTCTGTGCAAATAAAACATTGTGGACTTTTCTTGGAGGGATGAACCAAATCAGATATTTTCAAAACAAACCAGAGAAAAATATCTTACCGCATCATTTGTCTAAGCGTTGTGATTTTTTCTTTACTATTAAAAGAGAGAGAAGAAATCGTGCTTGATATCAGAAAAAATAATATTTAGATTTTGTCTAAATTGTTTAAGTAAGGGGGCAAGCTGTAACTTGAAGGGCCGCGTTTATATAGCGCGCCATTTTAGAACGCACGCAAATATTTTGATTTGAAAATAAGAAAAATATTTTTATGGATTTATGATAGAATATAGTTTAAATTATAAAAAATATATGACTCTGCCCTGCCATTGAGAAAAGTAAAGTAGTACCTACCTACTATAACAAAAGTGGAAATAGACATAAAATATTACTTACATAATGCAACAAATTGTAAAAAGGTGATATATTTTGGAAACAAAAATATTAATTCACATGTTCGTCAATAATTTAATGCTAAATGATTCGAATGCGTAAATTTGACTACCAAAAATTGAAATAAAAGTTATATCGTTATTCCCATTAATGATGAACAGAAGTGATGTAGAATCAACTGACGTTTATAATATAATATTTATTATGTACTAAAAGCATAATTATCAAACAACTCTAATTTTATAGATTACGATCCAGGCGAAACAAGCAACGTATGCATAATGATCATTTTAAATTTTTACTAACTTAAAATCCCATTCACACAAGATATTGGCTTCACGCCAAATTTCAATATTTTCACATTTTAGTTATACAAACATATCGAATCCAGATCGTTGACCGTAAATTGGCAACTTATTTATTACAATTTTATTTAGCTACATTTGATTAGAAATCAATTTAATGAGCGATGAGATTGTTAGGAATCGATTAATATATCGTAAAACATAAATGACTTGGCAAATAGATATTCGAAACCACATTACTATGACTTGTTGTAAAATTACTTTTAAAATAAGATCATGTATATTCCAATTAATTTTTCTACTAATGCAAATTTGTGTTTGTGATTTTAGAATTCCTTAAATTTGATCAAATTATTACTTGAATTCACCAGAATGAAATAAAGTGGTTGATGTTAAGTCCGATTATTAAGGAAAACAATACGTATTATTTCTGCGGTTTGAGGTTTGGTATTTTTTATAGAACAAAAAAATGCCAAAAAAGACGTCTACAATTTTTATCAATTACGTTTCATGATCATTTTATTCGCAATTGCACATAATTATCAAAGCAACGCCAGTAGACAGACAGCATCCTGCGTCCTAATTTCTTGTTTATGTTGCTAATGAAATTTAATCATATCTTGGTATTACAGAGGCCCATAGGCTAGTTTAAGGTAAATTAGAGTAAGCGGCAGCCGTCGTCTATGCTGTATGTATTCAAGTCCGGGCGTATTATCGCATTATTTTGTTTCAATTACAGCAGATTTCCTCCGCCAGCCGAACAGTTTTCGCCTTGCGGGCACGCTGGGCGCGTATAGGGCAGGAGACGAACGCGCTCGGGCTAGGTCGATGAACAATTGATTCATGACTAAGTTTTAGGGATAGTATGTTCAAACTGAAACATAAATCAACTGTTTTATAAATCATTAAGTTTATTTTTGTTAAACCATTATGAACTCTTCAGAAATGTTGATTATATATTCAGAAGATTAACCGAAAAAATCAAAAGTAATTTATATCTTTGATGCATTGTCTTATTAAACTTATAGAATAAACTTGAGTCATCAATGGTAATTTAACTGTATACCGTGCAATTGTCAAAATATATAAATTAATAAGAATCTAATATAAGCATATGATCCCTTTTATATTCATATATTATTAAAACATTTGTAGAACTTTACAAAATTTACTTGAGTTAACAAATACTAACTGTAAGTACACTAAATAACGCCAAAATTTTATTATAAGTCGTTTTTCTTTATTATTTTTAACAACAGAACTTAAGGCATAAACAGAAAATAACGTAAAATAACATTTTATAGAAATTATATTATGCCTTAAACAAATATTTTAATAATCTTTTAAAAATATATTGGGGTCAATAATAAAGAATGTTTAAGTTCACATATAAAAATATATGCCGTTTCTGAAAAATTTAATATTGAATAACAATATACTATAATATATAAGAGAAACATAAGTTCTATGAATGTTATCGCATTGGAATTCAAACATGAACATTTTATAATTTGTACTTCTGCAAAAACCAGAATAATCCATTACTTCCCTATCTTCAAATCTTTAGTCGCTAAAAGCACGTATGAGCCTAGTTTCGCCCCTTCAATTGATAGCCTAAAGTGATACTCTCGCTATATAAACAAAATACCATAGTTTAGGGATGGTGTAAAGCCGCATTATTTAATTACATTTATATAGTTGTTCACTTGTGTTTACATTTATTAAAATATTATTAAAGAATATAATATATATAAAGGAAAAATAATTCAAAATATGGAATATACTGTGAAACATGAAATATTTAACAGTGATTTGGATATATTTCTCCGTAATGTGCATTATATATTTTGATATATTTTTTATTTTAGATTCATGTAATTATAACAATTAACGCATGAAACACATATAAACACCGAAAAAACAAAAAAAAAATTCAGAATATAGTGTTTTATAAAATTCAGGACATACACTATAGTAATCTAGTATTTACTCATATATTTTGTATATTGATAGTTTATCATGCAAGTTGTTACTCATATTTGCGATATGAATCACATCAACAAAGCATCAAAATCTATAAACACAAGTAATGTTTCTCTATTTACACTTTCATGATTCATAGGTTCAGATATAAGCATCAAATTATAAACAATAACTCAAAATATTAATGTGTCTATACTCTTTCAAAATATGCAAACTTATTTTAATTCAAAGCAACAACATCCGTCTATTATTCCTAATATATTATTTGATGTCTATTTCAAAAATCTTCATCTCGTTTCTCAGAATGAAATTGCCAAACAATTAGGTGCTACGTCGCGTCTTTCTGACGCAAGCAAAGTCTAGAATCAGATGCTAGTCACATAGCATACAGATCATCATGAAACAAAACTTGTACCTATTTTGTCTGACACCAAGAATAGATTGCTAAAAAGATGAGCACTATTGCCAACAAAAATGCCAACCTCAGCCAAGGATTTTGACCGATTGAAAGCATTTGAAAAACGCAATATGAAACATTCAAATGCTAATATGCGACAAATACTAATGAGTCTAAAAATCTTTTAAATTATACCATTGAACATAGCAGTGTATTGCAACATTTGTGGCATCGGCAACGATGATTCTATTTTAAATCAAAATAAATAAATAACTAATCCACTAGAAAACTTTGTTATAAATTTATCGAATATTCCGTTTCATCCGGATAGTAATTTTGCTAATAATTAATCACTCCCTTATAAAAGTGAAATAGTAAAATTTTCTATCAGACTCCGCAAATATGGTTATGTTTGATAGATTTGTAAATAAAAGATACATAATAATTCTCTCCATAAGCACACTATTACCAATTTTATCAAAAAATTTGAAATCAAAATATTTAACTCCTTAATGCTTTGATACCTACTAAATCTTATATAAAGTATTTGTGAATTGTATGACACTTTTGTTTAATATTTTAATTTATTTATTATAATCTATGTTAATTTCTTAAATCCTTTCTTTACAATTATTAAAAATGTGTTTTAACATGAATCAAATAATACATTGCTCATGCTCTCCTTAAATAAAGGTGATTTATTAATTTTACTACTATATTTATAAAAACCATTGCAAATAAAATTATGTTACATATGTCATATTTAAAAGCTTCAATACAACATTCATTCAGTATTCTTAAAAAGTTCATTCAGGATTAAGAGGATTGTTCATTTTTTTACAAAAAATGCAAGGTATTTGTTTTTGTTTTTCTCGAAATGTATTTATCATAGAAACATGCTTTTTTTAAATAAAAATTGCAAAATCATAGAATATTACGTAATTTTCTTCTTTTTTTTTCGCCGTCATTTTTTAACCACGAGGCGCCAAAGTCGGCCTTGCAAAATCGATCTTTTTTGCGGTGCCACAGATAAATCCGAATCGCATCGCCCGAAACAAAAAAAAAGAAACTACGTTGAAGAAGAAGTTTGAATCCAGTCCCCCTATCAGGATGAAAGAAAAAAAGCAAGAAGGAAAAAAATGGCAGCTATTTAAAAAAAAAGTGTTAAAAAAGGCCTTTTTTGGGGGCGAGAAGCTTTGCAAAAAATTTTTGCGTAATGTTATCAAGTTGTTTGAGGTAGGGGGACTAGGTATTGCAGTAGTGAACAAATTAAAAAAAAAAATGCGAGTCGGTCCGACTTGTAGTTTTTTATTAATTTGTGGCACCGCATTGAAAAAAGTCAATTTGAGAAAAACGTATTTAAAGTTTTTAATATATTGTACTAAATACACCATTTAATTTAATGTACTAAATACACCATGGTGTTCAAAGATGCTGACACATTAAAAAGGTAATGAGCATGAGGTATTATACTGAAAAGGAGAGCAGCTGGCATATAATAGCTCGCGGAGCGATGAAAAAACGGTGTCAGAATATTATACATATAGAGATATATATATCTATAACTTCGTCAAAAAAATAGATATTGAGATGATTTTTTTTTTAAATAGTTCTAAGGTTTTTAGCTTTCATAATATCAAAAAATCTCAAAATCGAAAAAAAAATAAAAACCAAACAACCCCCTTAATAAATATGTTGGTTAAAAAATAGAGAATAGAAATACAGAACATATGACAGTAAAAATAGTGTGAAATATAAAATAAGTAAAACAATTAATTAATATGTAATAAAATTAATCCCGGATTGCATCGTATTGAACTCATATTATTTATCAAACAACTTGCTACTTTTAAGTATAATTAGTACATGATAACTTCTGACTGAAGAGTTTTGCAATATGATGGCTTTAGTTTGCTGTGGGTCTTGGCTTGGTGCTACCGGAAGCACATCTATTTGCATACATCAGTGTCGAGGCGTTCCGACGGAAACGCAATGCCTGCGGACACACGACGCCCCAGCCTCGAAAATGACGCACAAAGCAAATATTATCTCATTCACTTACAGTTACAGAATTGCATTTCGAATTTTACATTTTGGGCAACCAAGTAGTAATATTGAATTACAAAAGTAATTAATCCAGGTTCGAATTACATAATTTTTAATAAAATATATCGAAATTTTGTTGACAATAAGATTAGAAATAACTGTTGAATACTTTTCTTTAAAAAAGTCTTGTATTTCACATATTTCTGTTTACTGGAAAATGTAATAATTATTAACTTCCCGTAGGGCAAGTTATAGTAATCGCAATAAATCGAAAATGAAAATTTTTATATATCTTTACGTTTCAAAACCTTCTGAACACTTTGGCATACCTTAGAAAAAATGGATGTATGTGTTTATGAGTGTGTGTGTGTGCGTGTATGTGTGTGTGTGTGTTCGGATACAAATTTTCGTCGACGATTTCGGGAACACGAATGAAGCTATTTAAATAATTTAAAAAACATTCGATTCGTATTGATAAGAAGACGTGCTGATTAGTTTTTGGCAAAAGCAGGTCTAGCCGTTCCGAAGATATGGGGCAAAAAGTGCTATCTAGTAAAAAAAGTAAAAAAAAATACCATTTGGAAGTCAAAAATGATCATTAGACATATGCACATCAAATTATCAGATATTTTATAGAGATTTTAACAATGAGTATAAATTTTGTTTACATTCCTATGAGTTCCGTACCAATATTTATCTGTTAGACGCTTACGCGCTTTATATTTCGTCTCTATGTAGTTAAAGCAGTACAATTGCTTTGAAAAAAAGTTCAGAATTTCAAAAATATTTCAAAATAAATTTTTCCTCAAAAATTCTTTTTTCAAAGAAAGTAAATTTTTGTCAAAAATTTATAGTTTCTAAAAATCTAATTTTTTTCAAAAATGTTAATCTTTTTTAAAAAAAAATAATTTTTGGTACGGGAAGTTCAAGCAATTTGTCTTAAGGCACGATGCCATGCGCCCCCTAGTTACTATTTGCATCTATTTACAGAAATATGGTTTTTAACTAGTAAGATGAAGTATCTACATACATATTGTTTTATAGAAAAAAATTGAGACATATTAGAAAAGATTTTCTCAAGACAAATTGATTGCATTCTATAATTTTTTTATTTAATCATAACTGTTTGTATTAAGTGTGGCCTGAACTACATTTGTCTACCATTGATATTGCTCAATGAACGAGAAAAACGATTTTCGTTCATAAGTCTAAAGCGCAGCGTGTGGTCCTGGCTTTTAAACATTTAATCCCTCATAAAAAAGCCGACGTGTACTTGAAAGATACATTGAGTTTACACTTCTATGACTTGTTATTTGAAATTCTTACTTTTCTTGCTCTTATCCAGATATTTCTAAAAACTACAATATTAATATAATGCCACCATATTGCAAAATTCTATTAAACAAAATGTTTCATTGAATAAATAATACTCCAACTAAAAATGGAAATTTAATACTTAATGTAATTGCCCTAATTTCAATGGAATTATAGGGAATTTTAAATATTTTTAATGATTAAAAATAATTGAATGTCATGTGAATAATGAAAATTAGTCATCCAATATATTTATATTCTATAGCGCTTATTAATATGTCAAAATTAAATATTTGTTAACATTGTATAAAATACTTATGAGTATTGTTACGCTAATTTATTTTATATAACTAAAAGTTATTATTATGCGTACTAATCAGTATCCCACATTTTTTCGTTCGTTAATTAATAATTATATTAATGAAATCACACAATTTTATCAGTTTACTTACTTTTACAGCATTATTTAATATTTTAAAATGTATTATTAAAAAAGTTGAACAGAAAAATAATGAATAATATATCTATGTATTATAAGAATCAGTCAAAAGATTTATGTATTTCCATATAACACTATAGTATTACACGCTTGAAATATATACATCATAAAACTCCACATTTTGTGGAACGAAGCGTTAAAACTGTTAATTGCGTGCAGAATTTGAAACTGTGTTACAAGCCGCTTTAAAAGAGATGTTTGAACTTTGTATACATATAATCATAGAAATAGGATGAGTCTTTGATTTTTGAATAGAAATACGTATTTTTTCTTAAACGCGGTGTGAACTAGAGTAAATACCGACTGCCCACCAATTTACGCACTCGACTTAACAAAGCCTAAGAATTCTTCCACTTGAAATTTCTTAAGCAAGCGAACATCGAATATTACCGTTGGACAGACGAACACTTCGGACTAAAAGATGTTACGATTTTTCTATGCATTTTCTCTGTGGTCAGTGCATCGGCGATTCTATTCGAAATAAATCCTCCGTGAATTTGCATATAAGCAAAATCCTGCAAAGGATACCGCCACTTATTCACAAGAACTGGTATAGATGTAATTGAAAGTAGGTGATACTTGCACACAAGTGCTTTACTCGATTTTTAACTTATTTTGAAAATAGTAGAAGCATAATAAAAAAAAAATATTGAAAACCAAAGACTGATTATATTGTTTATATGTTTCGTTGGGTAACTCTATGTAAATTTTTCTCAATACATTTTTTTTACCATTGATGAATGATAATTTGTTGCCGGAATGAACTACATCAATAAGATCTTCACACTTCACTACACTAAATAAAAAGATTCACATATTTAAATAATTCTTCAGTCGTCTTAAAGATATTTATCTACTTGTCACGGGCTTCCCACAGTTCTAGATAACATTTTCTATAAAATTTATAGAAACTTCACAAATCAAACTTTTTGTCTGGTAGAAAAAACAATTGTGTTGTCGATTGCCATCCCCAGCATCAAAATCAACAAACAATTTTCCATTCCTATAATGTTTTGATGCAAATTAAATTACAATATGTTTGAGTAGTTAAGTCGAAAAAGAGTTTAAACTTTCCAATAAACTGGGCGATTATTTATCCAGAATTAAATAGAACGTTAGGAGAAACCCTTTGCAACCCTTTGCTGCCGACACAAAAGTGCAAGTTTACAAAAGCGAAGACAAATTGGGTTTTGTGTTTGATGCTTTTGTCGGTTCTGGTTTCAACTGGGAATAAATATAAGATAAACGGGATCGATAACACGGTTATTTGATTTTTTTTAAATTCGTGTTTTTTGAATTGTTACTTTTGCTTAAAAGTAAAACAAAATTTGTATACCAGAGTCTTTAGTACCTTATTGATTTGTAATCCATACCAAGGTGAAAACGAATTACTTTAAGGTACTCTCAAATAAAAATATATTTCAAATATTTGTTTTCGTTTAAAAGTAAATTTAAAGCTAGAAGCAATATAAAGTTTTAATACATATCATATTTGTTATATCTTTACTAATATAAAAACTATGAATTTAAAAAACATAACTAAAAAGGGCATTTTCAAATTTCCGGCCGATAAAACTTTTTCCTGGGTAAATGTTAGAATAGAAAAGCAAATATAATCATATTATAACTCTATATTTAGGGCTCGCCCGTAGGTAAGCAGTTAAGAGCGACGGGACTTGTTTCAGAGGTCCCGATACCCACTTCGAGCAGCCTGTTGTCATGTCAGGCAGCAGTAAAAACGATTTTTACTTGGAAATATAGATAGCAATATGTTTTCAAGTGAAAATAGCCCTTTCCCGGCTTGCTGCCTGCACCAATAAAAAGTCAGCCCTATTATATTATTCTAATAACAAAAGTCATCAACTATGTTACCATCTAAAAATACTAGGTTACCATCTAAAAATACGAAGTAAGGAGAAGTTTCAGCCCACCAGTTCATAGGACGTAAAGTTCTGATTGCTGTTAAAAATATAATAAAATTAAAAAAACTCTATGTTTACAAAATATATTTCAATTTTCTTAACTTTCTACATTTTTAATGTCGCATAATATAAGATAGTTATACCCAAATATTGCCAATCTTTCACATCATCATTGAGTATTGAGAGTAGCACCTATTCTGTAACAGCAAATGCTAAACACAATCAAAATCTAATAATATCCATGCTATATTACACAAATATACTTATATTTACTAACAATATGGCTAATAAAATACTGTAAAGGAATATTATTTTATCTATACTGACAAAAAATTAATTGAGAACTTTGATTTACCCCGATCAGTTTGGTCATAAAATCTACCATGAGGAGCAAATGAGCAACGTACAGGTTCTCCTTATGAGGCAAATTGCTGGATCATTCCGAATTTTAAATAAATGTTCAATAAAAATGATATTTTGCAATAATTGCAATTGGACGTAATTTAAAAAGCATTTTAAAACATACTTATGTAAATTTTTTATTACACTTTTCTATTTTTGAACATAGTTAGCTTACAAAAGACTAAACATATTTCGATGATAATAAATTTTGCAGAATAATACTAACAATTTTGTTTATTTTTTTTCAGGTCTGGTTCAAAAATAGACGCGCCAAGTGGCGGAAGCAAAAGCGAGAAGAGCAAGAGCGGATGCGGAAATTGCAAGAAGAATCAGCAGCCGCAAATGTCCAAGCAATGCAGAACATCCGCTTAGCGTGGCCGCCGTTATGCGCGGATATAGCGATAACGAATCATCGTTTAGAAGTCGCATAAACAAACAAATATGAAATTGTACATAGTTAAATGTTTGTAATATATGAAATATATAGACTGTTTAGTGATATAGTCATTAGGTTAAATAATTTCGTAAAAAGTGTAACTACATATGTAGTAGAAGTTTAAAAATTAAAAATTTAAATTTAGCGAACAAATCTTTCCAATTTCTGAAAAATCTAAAGCATTTTATTAAACTTAAACTTTTATGTTTTTAACATAAAATACGACATATATTTATATAGTTATTATCTTTATTAATGTAAATATGTTGATTAATCTTAATACACATAATAGAATAATGTGTGGTACCTACATGTGATTATTTTATAAACTAATGTATATGAAGAAAGCTTTTAATAATATTGTTTATAATATCAATGTGATTATATCCTGTTTATGATAATTAATTTTGTAAATTAATGCCCGAACGAATCAAGTAAACCCTTTACTGTTATTATCTGTGTGTAAAATATATTTCTACATTGGTTGTTCGCAACGCATTCATAATTCGCCTCAATTGAATTTACTACATTCGGCAAACGATTTTAATAATATTATACCCATATTCCGATGTTATTGAAATATAATCTGTAACACATATAATCAAAATAGTACAGTATCAATAGCTATATTCCGTAATACGTAACTAAAACTAATAAATATTTGTATGATATTATTTATGTAAAATATTGTAAAATAACTTCAAAATGAAAAGTATAATAAAATATGAAAATCATAATAACTGTTTATGAAATATATTAAAAATTGTATTTCAGGATAAATTGGGTTGCTTAATAAATCTACACGACAGTCTAATATAAATAGTTAAGCTTTAATTATTTCTGATATAAGAGCAGTGCATTTTTTTAAACTATATGACACAAATGAAATGGCTGAACAAGAAAATAAGACATTTTTATTTTATAGATTTTTCTGTTTCATAAACGATCATAAATGATTGTATCTCAAACACAAGATTTAACAATAATTTTCTATCATATAAAATAATGAACAAAAAAAATTAATTGCAATAGGTTCAAATAACAAGTGGGGCGCATGGCATCGTGCCTTAAGGCAAATTGCTAGAACCAAAAAAATTTTTTTTTTTAAAGATTAACATTTTTTAAAAAAAATTACTCTGAAAAATTAGATTTTTGAGAAACAATAAATTTTTGACAAAAATTTACTTTTTTTGAAAAAAAAAAACCTTTTGAAGAAAAGTGTATTTTGAAATATTTTGAAAATTCTGAACTTTTTTTCGAAGCAATCGTACTGCTTTAACCGCCGCGCCGACGTCTAACGGATAAGTATTGGTACGGAACCCATAGAAATGCAAACAATATTTACACTTATTGTTGAAATCTCTATAAAATATCTGATAATTTGATGTACATATGTCTAATGATAATTTTTGACCGCCAGATGGCATTTTTTTACTTTTTTCACCAGATCTCCGAAACCGCCTTCATGAAAATTTGATCAGTTAAATCATTCAAGTAAAAAGTTTTTTGAATTATTCAAATCGGACGCTCCGTTCTCTTAAAAACTGAGTTACCGTTTGCCCCATATCTTCGGAACGGCTAGACCTGCCGTCCGAAAACTAATCAGCACGTCTCCTTGTCAATACGAATCGAATGTTTTTTTAATTATTCAAATCGCTTCATCCGTGTTCCCAAAATCGTCGACGAAAATTTGTATCCGAACACACATACACACACGCACACACACACATACACACACGCACACATACATCCATTTTCTTCTAAGGTATGCCAAAATGTTCAGAAATCTCTGAAAGGTAAAGATATATGAAAATTTTCATTTTCGTTTTTTTGCGATTACTATAACTTACCCTACGAGAAGTTAAAAAAATAGAACACATAAACATTTTATTCTATAAATAATAGAAATAAATATCATTCTTGACTTTTATATTAAATAAATATTATCCCAAGTACCTACGTAATATGGCGTATGTATTTGGATGCAAAGTATCTCATTAATTTAATAATAAGATAATAATTAATTAATACCCACTTAATAAATTTTTAAAATTTATCACATTACAGCGTAGATTGGATCCTATCCACATCATACCAGTCATTTTTGAGATTTTTTGAAATAAATTGATTTAAATTAAATTTCTTCTAAATATTAAATATATTAATTGAATTCAAATTTTCAGATGAAACAACTGATTGTACTTATCAGTAACTATCTGTCGAAATTAATAAACATATTTTACATAGTAACGTAATTCATGTAATGGTAAGATATCAATTAAATATCTTAGATTTATTTCAACACTTTTAGTCTAGTTATTTTCACAAATATTTTAAATTAATGTTGCTTTGAACACCAAAAGCATTTCACTGCTCTAAAGAAAACAAATATATAAATTAAGCTAAAATTACTTTATTAAATTTTCATAACAAAACAATACAAAAGAAAAGTACTGCAATAAACTTTAGAAACATAACAATAGCAAAATTCATAATTAAAATTTAAAAAAAACTTATACGTTTGAAAATTATTAAACTTTTGAAAATCAGATCACAAAACATCAAAAGAGTTGAGAATCGTCAAGAATTGTTTTTCCATCTTATCGGTAGTAGCTGTAAGCGTAGGGAAGGGCTGAGCCATAGGTGTAAGGAGAAACGTAGCCAGTGCTGTAGACGTAAGGAGAGCTACGGTATACGCTTGAGGTGTATGGCGTGTAGTAGACTTGGGCAGCAGCCACGGCCAAGACGGCGAAGACAACGAAGAGCATCTGACATAAACAAAACAGCACACCGATAAATATTGCAGGAAGGATAAGTAATTTTTTATATTTCTTCATTGTTATAACGATGAAACTTGATGCAACTTGCATTATTTGTTCCGACATCTTGATATTGTAATTAATTAAGTATATTTATGTCTGCAATGAGGGTTAGTACATTGTCGAAATGTGCGTGAAGAAAATGACTTGCCAAAAAAAATTGGTTAATGTACAATTTTATAATAATTCCAAATTTTAACATTTAATTTATTTTTTTATAATAAATATATATTAATAAGTTAAAAATAAAATGATTAGAACTACTGTATTTTTATATTAGTGAATAAGGGATCGTTCAAGTATTACGTAAGCAGATTTACTACAATTATTTACCTCCCCCTCCCCTTTGTCATCAAAAGTAAGCAAATTTCTTACCAAAAATAGGCAAAATAAGCAAATCAATAACCCCCCCGCCCCCTAAAGTGCTTGAACGGCCCCTAATATGATATTTATATAAAGAAAACGCAAAATTATTCTGCAAACAATAATTGATAACAGAGATATGATCGCTTTTATTTTAAAACAATAGTTCAGAATCTAAGAATAGTTTTTAACAGTTAATTGTTAGGTGAAATTATAAAACGAATACCTTTAATATTGGCGTAAATAAGGGTTAAGATAGCGTCATGTTAAACAATTCTAAATAACAATTCTAGAACATTATTTGTCTTAAGTAGCATGAGCTAGAAGAATATTAACTTTCGATAAAGAAATTGTTTCTTTGTTGATTTGAGGGGCACAACTAGTGTAACCTCCTAAAAAAAGGTGATTTTTGGGAATTAATATTAAAAAAACTACTACATCAATCATTACACCATTTTAGGAATATATTTATACATGTTTTAAAAATACATAGTTAAATTTTTGAAGAAAAAAATTAAATATTTTTTAAGTTATCGTCGATCTCCGACGGCGCGACAAAAAAAAGGCCCTTCACTGCTGCAGTGATTCCGGCCTTCTTCGTGGATGAAATTTTAAAAAAAAACTCGTTAAACTAGATAATATTGTCTGTAAAATGAACTACGATAAAGAAAAAAATCAAAAATTGACAAAATGACGGCGTTTTTTAAAAAAAAGTCGAATTTTACCCAAAATTTTGGTCGTTTTTGGACTGCCAAAATTCGATTTTTGATCCGATCAAAAAAACGATAGTTCATTTTACGGATAACTATATATAGAACATGTAAAAATAAATTGATAGTGATCGGATCATTTGTTTTTGAGTAATCGCTGCAGCAAATTCGGAAAATGCTGTTTCGAGAAAAACGCGTTTAAAGATAAAATGGTCGTTATACTATATACTATATATATATACTCTTTAAATGGCTGTAACTCAAAAAACTATGTAAGATATCGATTTAAAATTTTAGTATGTTATTTCTAAACCTATTGAAATATGGAAAAATTGAAAATTCGATTTTTTGAAAATTTCACACTAGTTGTGCCCCTTAATTAAAAGTAAATAATAAAATATGGAGAATACTAGTTCAGCAATGATACGAATAACATTATTTTCGTATAAAGATACTATTTTTATTTTTAGAGTTGATGATTTACTGCAACGATACAAAGTACTTAAAAAAATAGAGATTCAAATATCAGAAAAAACAGCTACTACTTTAAATAATTTTATTACAAACTATGAAATGAACAAGCAAAAAATGATTAAAAATTCTGATAATAACATTGAATTAAACACAATAATATGAAAAGTTATTTGAAATGTATATGTGTCAAAGAAAATATGTACTTTGATGATTGTTATATAGAAAATTAAGTTATATAATGATAGTTCATTTCTCAAACTCACCAATTTGTACATGATGATTGGTTTTGTTTAGTTTCAGTGCACAAAACTAAATTAGCAAATGTATCAACTGGATAGCCAACGAATCGACTGATGCTTCTGCCGTCCTTCGGACCGACTTTTATACGAAATTTTTGGTCAAGACGCCGTGACAAAAATTCAAATACAAAAAAAACCTGTCATTATAGATCAGTTATCATAACAATGCGGATGTATTAACAATAAGTTTAATAACACCCTCTGCCTAAACGATCTGTTCGTCCTTGGATTATGTTAATCGGAATAAATTATTTATAATGCTATTATTAAAGTGTTTAGAAAAATGTCAATAGCAAATAATTTAGTTTAATTGCTCTATATTTTTAATCTATTTTGGTATTTTTTTAAAAACTTATATAAATTGATAATCATATGAAAAGTAAATTGTAATGACATTAAAACAATTGCCACACCAAAATTACATTTTTTTAATATTTCTAAAAATCTATCTGTCTTCAGAATTTACCTCTCATACATTTTTTATTTTCTATATAAATGAGACATATCATATAAAGAATATAATGGCATAAAAGGACTACAAAGTTTTTTAAATTTCTTCGATTATTTCTACAAAGATTCAATTTAATAGTCACAATTTAGAATTTCTATTCATTCGATATATCTTGTGCATGCTCAACAATATAATATTGGAGCAAACCTTCTGCGAATAATATTTTTGAACTATATTTGATATAAACGATTTTTTCCTTTAAGTCATAAATACTTCTATGTTTATTTAATTTTTAATTTTGTTAGTGTTTAGGAAATAAAATAATTTTTAAATAAAATGTATATCGTTATGCCATAGAGAAAGTAATGATTACAAAAGTGTTTTAATTTTCCGATAAAACAATAATTTTTATATTTAGTTATCAATAACTCTTTATTCAAAATAAGTCACACGTTCGATCAATACTATTAAAGGATATCTATTGAGGCTAATGAATAGAGCTATTGAAATATCAAATTATAATTTTGAAAAAACTAAATAATAAATTTAATGTAAAGGGTGTTTTTGAAAAAATATGATCGCCAGACAAAGTTTGCATTAAAACTTTTATTATTCCAAATGCCCTGACGCTTTGAGATAACTAGATTTCCATCGCGTCTTCCAGCAAAAGAAATCGTAATTTTTTATGGAAATTTTTAGGTGAAAAAATCACTTAAAACGAATTAAAAAAATATGATAATTTTGTAACTTATAGATAATTATCAAATGTAATCTTCAAATGTATGTAATTTATTAATAGTCTAACATATGTAAGAATCAAAAGATTACACTGATAATCAAAAGATTACATGATAATCATTATACATTGATAATCAAAAGATTTCATGATAATCATTATACTTTTGAAAGAATGATTTCTATTTTAGTTTTATAATCGTAACATCAAATGATCCTAATCTTAATCTACTTAAGGATCGGTGGCACCAGATTTGAAATTTCAACCGGCGAACACACCTTCACCTTGAATCGTACAACTTCCACATAACTAATTAGATCATTGGTATTATGTGTCGTTCAAGGACAAGTGCCAAAACTGTGCACCGGTTATGCAAAGCAAAATCTGTACCAAACAGAGAATATGAGTCAAATATTATGGTCTAGACAAATTAGTATATATAAAATCGCTTTGTTTGAACCACATATTTGTTTATAAACAATTCGACAACGCGATACTGCAAAAACCAAAAGTGATTTTATAGAACTAGGTTTCACTTCAAAGATTTTATTACCTTGAATAACATCATTAAAATTATTATTAGTGCTCGCTGAGAAATAATTAATTAATATTTATGCATTAATTAAATGTTCTAATTAATTGTAATTTGTATTTAATTTACTAAAATCAGTCATACAAAGTTTAAAATTTACATTTTTGTTAAATTAAAGAACGACTTCAATAAAACACTTCAATAAAAGTGTTTCATACAAATGATGAATTCAACTAAAAGATCTGTAAAAATGATCATGAGTTTGCGATTTTTTTAGTATAGAAGAATTAGTAAGTAGATCGAACTTAAAATATTACCAAGAATTTATGGAAAAACAATACTTGATATCTGATTAATAAAACTTGCGATAAATCGATTAATTTCCAAATGCCAAAGAAACGGCTTCGTCCATTTTTACCGAAATTTGATCAAAGACATTCCCAAATATTTAAGCAATTTTTAAAAAGTCCAGTCCAAAAAAAGGTATTAAATGTCTTCGCAAAATACGATTGAATCGAAACCGAATACCAATTGATATCTTTCGAAGACTTTTTGATTTTCAAAACCAATTCAAGTATTTTCGCAAAAACACGACTGAAATTTTTTCCTAATTTACAATGAACGGTTATCAAGCTGCTGTATTTTCAAGTTTTGTAATTTGTAGACCTATTGACAAATTTTTGTAGAGTTAAAAACTAAGCTAAAATCATTATGTTAGAAAACAAAAATACGGTGAAGTACGAGTTCCAAAAATTTTCATATTTCAATAACTAAGTTTTAAAAAATTTAGAAAACTAGTCTTCGTTATAAATAATTCGTCTGCTCATTTCAAATCTATGTTAATTATCTAATTCTATACAAGATAATCTATAATCATTTAAAAACTATTATGACAGCATACCTGATGCTCAAATAGCTTAAAAAAGTGGTCATAATGTGCATATATCAAGTTTGAAGATACTATTATACAAATAGCAACACATTCAAAATACATCATTATTTTAATTCGTATAAAAACTGCAATCTTTATTTTAATTCGGGCATTAATAGTAAATGTTTTGCATTATGCAAATGTTGGTAAAATGTTGTGTCGTATTGGGATGACTTCTTTCTGAAGAATCTTGAAAAATATAAATTTTTCGAATAATATAAATTCTTGTATGATAGAACTTTGGAGTGAATCGAATAAAAAGATTATTACAAACCTGAATCATGAATAAAATACGAATATTAAAGAATACTTTTAAATAATTTGCTTCTATATTCTGAACATACTTATAATGAAATAATATATTAACATTTTGTGGAAAGAAATATGAAATCAGAATGGAATAGAGTTCACATAATATTCAAATACCTTTATTCGGTATTTTGCAAAAATATATTATGTATTAAATAATGTTCATGTTATATCTAAAAATCTAAATATAATTTCAATACAGAAAGCTAGCCCACTGGCAAAAAACGCAAATGAAACCTATTTTAATTAGTATCATGATAAGGTCTAACAAAAACAAAAATATTTTTGCAAATTAAAAGCAACATCATGTGCATCAGAAATTATATGAAACAACAGGAACGCATGACTGCATATCATGTTTTTATAATGAAATCACATAAACGCTTCCCCGTATGCTGTTTATTATAAAATAACAAATATGGTTAATTAGTTCATACTACAATGTTTGCATTTGTTTTATATGCTTTTTTAAAATGGCATTCTATGAGATGCAAACAGAACTTGGATGTACAATATAATATTATTTTGCATGCGATTTGTAAATCATTTAATAACATATATATATATATATATATATATATATATATATATATATTAAATAACAATTATTAAAATATCACAATTGTGTACTAACTGTTCTAGACTTATTGTCAGTTAATAATTATCGATTGAGAACTTAGATTTAGGATGAAAATTACACTACTTAAGAAAAGCTCAAAAGCTTATCTTCAAGAACAGAAAACTAAAATATGCAATATAAAAGCAATATAATTATTGAGCATGTGCCTATACATTAATAAAAATATCAACCCGTAATAAAAATACTTATGCTAAAACTAATTGAATACTCTTCATATAATAGACTAAAAATGAAAATAACTCGTACTAAAGCAAGTTTTATGAAAAAACAGCTGTACTAGTAAACTGACTAAAAATCTGAATGCTCAAAAAATACTAGCTCTATTCACAGTATGCTATCGACAAAATTGAATTCTAGTTATAATAATTCAACAGAATTATTAATATCAACAGAAACATGTATCAGAAAAAACACTTTATTTTGATATTTCATTTTTAAGAAATAATTAGAATTAAATCTAATATAATAATATAATAATTGGAGCTTTGCGCTACATTTCAAAATTCTCTAAACTTCCAAATAACTCCAAATTTATTAACACGATCTGATACATGAATCTGATTATGTTATAATATTCCTCATAAATATATGATTTTTCTCAGAATATTCATTTTATCGTACATACATTTCGATAAAATACAGATGCATTTACCCTCACACAAACGCCATACTTCGAACAACTTCTATGAACTCACAAGTGAAATGGTACGTAACCACGATATTTACAAAGTGTTTAACTAAATAGGGTAGAATTGAATTATTATATCAGTAATACAAGGTATTATATTTCATGACGATATATCACGTAGGCATGTTGTAAAATGATACATATTTATAATATGAAGATATGTATTTAACAAATAGATAGTTATTTATGAATTATCTTAATAATTTGTTGAATAATTCAGAATAAATATCGTCTATATTGAAAACTTATTAAAATCTACTCATTTTATTAAAACAATGTTCATTTAAAAAATTTGAAGCATCTCAAATTTCCAAATTTTTTACTCTTCTCTAAATTTATTTAAAAATAGAGCATGAGAGTTGAAAATCAGTCAGTAAAGCTGAATTATATTAAATATAGTATTAAGAATCACAGTCAACCTAGATTGGCATTCAAAATTATATTAGTATATATTCCGATATGTGTTATGTAATATTCACCAACGCGTAATAGAACGTAATTTAATTATTCATTATCACCAATTTAATGCCAAGGCAAAAATAACACACCTTTAGCTTAGTAATCAGAATAAATTAAATTGGATCAACACACATTTTATAATTAACACATCTGCCTGAAATTTATATGTCACCATCAAATTTATGAGATTAACATCTTAGTTTAAAAGTTATAATTTCGATGTTAAATGCCATCTTGATTAATTTGAATACTAATATCTCAGCCTTTTGAAATTCTAGATCTTTCCAGTTATTCAAGTTCTAAAAATATAACTAACTTCCGAGAATGATATCCGTGCTTTCTGACATTTTTCACTTTTGTTTTTTATATAAAATTTACTATCTAATTACAATCGCAACCGTTTTATTGTATTAGAATTATTGTTTAGAATTATCTATCTATTTCACGTATAAGTGATATACACTTAAATATTTTTCAGCAAATAGTGAAAAGTGCCAGTATTCTAATATATTTATAGAAATGAGCTTTCTGCAAATCAGGGCTCAAGGACAATAGGTAGCAAAAATCTCGGGAGAGCCCCTGAATTGATTAATCTCACAAAGAGAGCTTATTATATGATTCATTCACCGTGCTAAAACATTTCGTTGTTTAGGTGATAAAAAAATACATCAAAGGATAAACGCGCATTTGAAGGCGCTCAGGTCGATCGTCACAGGGATAAGACCGCTGAGTCACATTCGAAGTTGCATTTGCTAATTGGCGAAGGAAAGTTCAAATGTTCATAATTAAAATTAAATCATACCAAGTGAATATAAGTTTTAAACCTTAAAGTGTGAAGTTTCTAATTAGACGAAATTTTATTTTTGTGTAATTAATGTTCTATTAAATTAAGATGACAATTAAAGACATATTACTTACTAAATTAAAATATTAATTTTATATTAAACTTATAAGATGGTGATTTGGTTCCTGTATCGAATGTTGTTAAATATCTGGAAATACATTTAGATAGAAGATTAACCAGGCATGAACATATTCTAAAAAAGCGTCAGCAGCTTGAATTAACACGTAGGCAACTTAATTGGTTAATGGGCTGGAAATAACAAGTCACAATTGAAAATAAACTCCTAATATACAAGACAATTATTAAACCAATATAGTCCTACGGCCTACAACTATGGGGTGTGGCCAGTAAATCGAACATAACTATTCTACAAAGGTTCCAAAATAAAATTTTGAAAGAAATCGTGAACGCTCCAAAATACGTTCCCAATTGGTTGATACATCAAGATCTCAGAATTCGAACTATAGAAGAAGAAATTAGTCATTACTGCACCAGATACAAAGCTCGTCTAAGTCGTCGTCCAAACGTATTAGCGTTAGATCTGCTCAAGCCTTCACCACCAAAGCGTCTCAAAAAAAATCTACAATGATTTACTACAAAATATAACATAACATCTATGAAGGCGTTATCGCAGGATAGCGATCCTTCTCAAGCAGTCAAATAATATGTAACTGTAACAAATGTAGCTGAATGTACTTTGTATAGCTTGCTATGAAAAATAAATAATATATATATACAGTGGCGGCGCTAGATCATTCGTGGGCGTCGGCGAAATTCGTTTGCGAGGCCCCCCTTTTTTGCTAGTTGCAAGTTGCTAGTGGTACATGGCATCGTGCCTAAAGGCAAATTGCTGAAACTTTTCGTGCCGTAATTTAAATTTTTGAAAAGCTTTGAAAAAATTTGAAAAGTTAAAGAAATTGACTTTTTTTAATTTGAAATATTTTGTTGAAAATTTCGAACTTTTTTTCAAAGCAATCACGTTGCGTTAGCTGCTTAGAGACGAAATATCGAAGCGCGTAAACGCCGCGTTGCAGTCTAACTTAACTCACTATTAATTAAAATCTTTATAAAATATCTGATAATTTGATGTGCATATGCCAAATGGCTTTTGTTGTGCTTTTCTACTGGATTTCCAAAACCGCTAGACCTGCCTTCCTAAAAATGTAATCAGTTTGGCACTTTTTGTCCCGTATCTTCAAAACGGCTTATCCTGCCTTTGTTAAAACGTAATCAGCACGTCTTCTTACCTTCAATACATGTCAAATGTTTTCTGAATTTTTCAAATTGGTTGACCCATGTTCGCGAAATCGTCGACGAAAATTTGCCAAAATGTTCAGAAATCTTTGAAGATATATACAATTTTTTTTTTACATTTTTTTGCGATTACTATAACTGTATATGAGATTTATTTTTAATCAGATAAATACACCAATTGAAATAGACAAAAATTACACAAGTTAAAACAAACTCTTCGGCAAAAATGGTTTGTTCTCCAGCTATTAGAAAAGCACTAAAATTAAATAATTATCGCGAAAAAGTTTCGTTTTGCCCAACCATTTGATTAGCAAATTTTATGTTTTTTCGATCATTATAAATAAAAAATGGTTGGAAATCACCGACTTAATAACTAATTAGATAAAATTTTGCAATCTGCAAGTGATTAATTAGATTTAAAAAATCTATGTTCATACTAATTTGAGTGCACAAATCCGAACATCACATAGTAGGTAGACATGGTCTAAAAGCTCGTCCCATTATTCGAAAATTTAATGACTTTTTATAATTAATCATTTATCGTAGTTCCATAAAATTTATGTTAGATGATACTAACAAGTTTTTTTTGAAAAAATATTTTTACAATAAATTACGAAGAAACTGTGCGGTCGATCTTGATGAAAAACAATTCAGCACGATCGCCAACTGAAAACTTTCGATCAGTTTTTGAATTTTTAAAATTGGTTCAAAAATGTCAAAATGTCGTTTTTTAAGACGCTTCAATTTTTTGTCGACGACATTAGAGCGAATCAACCGATTTAAAGGATTTAAAAAAACATTCGATTCGTGTTGATAAATTGTCAAAGGCAGATTTAGCGGTTTCGGAGATACAAAAAAAGTTTAAAAGGTTATCAATATTTCAAATAAATTTGAAAGAACTGATCATCCCGATAGAATGTTTAAAAAAATATATTGCTTGTGTTGACGGTGTGAAACAATGATTAGTTTCAAATTAACAGTTTTTGTTATTATCTCATTGTTATTTCTCATTGATCAATTTTTATTGATCATTGATTACTTTTATTCCTCGAATATTTAATTACTGTTTCGATACGTTAAGATTCTCACTCGTATGTATTTCCAAAAAGAACGATGATTTACATAGTGCTCACATAAGAAATACACAAATATAAACAACCAGAGAATTAGCTTGCGCGAAGTTATTTAGATTTAATAATCTATAGTGTTGACAGACGATGTTAGGTAATGTCCATAAAAGATAAAAGAGTAAAATGATAGTGCCTGTAAACCACTAATCACCTTCTTTACTCGCACATCCGTATGAAAATTAACTAAATTTTAAATAATTAAAATTTTTCCGGAGCCTCTTGCGAGGCCCTCCCAGGCGCGAGGCCGTCGGCGGCCGCCGACACCGCCGACGCCTAGCGCCGCTACTGTATATATATATATATATATATATATATATATATATTGTATAGTTAATTAGTCATAATTGGACTGGGTTGCCATATAATAACGTCAAAAGAATTACCGAATATCCTAGTAAACCAGATTGTAATTAAAAGTATAACAAAAAAATTAGAAATACTGCACTAATTTAGAAGTTAATTACACTGTTTTACTTTAATATGAATCATTAACAGAAAGCGCTCAACAATAAAAATGACAAGCAATTCAAAAGTATGATTAAAGACGTATTGTCTTCCATAAATCACAAACACAAACAACAACGCTTCTTAATCCGACTTGATGCCAATAGTCTTAATGCAGTGGAAAAGCGGGAAAGCGACAAACAAAACGCCCGCAGTGATCAGATGTCAACGATAAAATTAAATACGCGTCTAATTTCCATTACTTAAGTCATATTCCCGGGCAGCGTCACCAGGCCTAATGTGTTTATTCTGCGAAAGGGGACACCGCGGCAGACAGGCGTACAAATCCATAGCCCGCGGTCCTGGTTTAAAGCTCACCTATACAGTCGCGGGAGCCATTGGTGAAAGCAAAGCTCTCCGGCAAAAAGCCCGAAGGGGATGATGCGCGCGGTGTTATTAGCCTAATGCAAGAGGCGCCTTTGTGCAGAGTTAGGCGGGGCTTAACTTAAGCATAATGTATAGCTTGCAAACACTCTTGTTTGCTGCAACTGGTTTGACAAATATTCCTTTGCAAGTTTTGGTTATTATGATATTTTTCTATGAACGTGGCTACGACTTAGTATATAAGGTATGTTAAACGATTTTCGAGTCATATTATCTCAGTTCCATATTTTCTCATATCACATTACAATATATTGTTATATTTAACTGCACTACAAGCTACAAGAAATATAAAAATAAAAAATAACTAGTGGGGCGCATGGCATCGTGCCTTAAGGCAAATTGCTGGAACTTCCCGTACAAAAAAAATTTTTTTTTTAAAGATTAACATTTTTGAAAAAAAATTTCTCTGAAAAATTAGATTTTTGAGAAACTATAAATTTTTGACAAAAATTTACTTTTTTCGAAAAAAAGACTTTTTGAAGAAAAGTGTATTTTGAAATATTTTGGAAATTCTGAACTTTTTTTCAAAGCAATAGTACTGCTTTAACTGCATAGAGACAAAATATCGAAGCGCGTAAGCACCGCGCCGCCGTCTAACGGATAAGCATTGGTACGGAACCCACAGGAATGTAAACAAAATTTATACGTATTGTTAAAATATCTATAAAATATCTGATAATTTGATGTGCATATGTCTAATGATCATTTTTGACCGCCAGATGGCATTTTTTTTACTTTTTTCACTAGATCTCCGAAACCGCTAGACCTGCCTTCATGAAAATTTGATCAGTTCTTCATCTTGTTAATACAAGTAAAATGTTCAAATCGGACGCTCCGTTCTCTTAAAAACTGAGTTACCGTTTTTGGCATTTTTTGCCCCATATCTTCGGAACGGCTAGACCTGCCTACGGAAAGTTAATAATATGATACGATATTCAAAAAATTATGTGTGTATTAACTTCCCGATGCTTGTAATCGACTTAATCAATAATGATTAAGATTTAGTTAATTAAAATATTCGTTTCAGTTGCAATTGGAGCAAATACAGTGGTTTTGTGCTATTTTTTTACCGGATCGCGTTCCAGTTCAAAAACCGGTGGAATTATTTGTTTCTATTCGGTTCGAGTTCCGGTTTAGCAGGAAAAAAATGTTTCGGACTCCGGTTCACAGTTCGTAACCACTAAAAGGCCAATTCCCTCCGGTTTTTGTTCCAATTAAGGTTCGGTTGAAACACTTGTTTAAAATGATACATATAAACATTTGTCAAAAATTAAAAAACAACATCAATTCTTTTCCAATACGTAAGCCAATTCTCGTTATTAGAAATCATTTTTATTTCCGGAACGAACTAACAGGACAGGAACGAAAAAGGGATTACAGGAACAAGGTTCCGGAGTGTTCCGGCTCATCACTGAGCAAATATGTAGAGAGTACTCAAAAATTTTCTTGTTTTTTATAATTTTATTATTGGAAACTACTGACAATTGGTCAGCTGTTGGTTATGAGGTCTAACCTTAATCTACTAAACCTACCAACATTTTATGTATACCTATCCCTACCGGTGGCGGTCAAATAAGCGCTTTTCAAATTTTCATTGCTAATTGATTATTAGAAAAGGTTTATTGTTTATTTATAAAAAGAATTTAAGATTTTTGAACACTATATTATTTTGTTATAATAGTTACATATATGGCAATAAATAATATAAAAAAAAGAAAATTTTACTTCAGTCATTTATATCCTTATTTGTCACAAATTATGCATATGGTTGGTTTTTTTCGAGAACATGTTCCACAAATATATTTTGTGCATCAACACAGATATTTGCAAATATACAAAAAATGTAACGAATAAGGATGTACATGACTGAAGTTAATTTTTCTTTTTATTTTATATTGTTTATTGCAATATATGTAATTATTATGATAAATCTATTCTTTAATTGCACATATGTGATAATATTTGAATTTTGAAGAATGAAAAAAAAGAATGATGATTGATCATCTATGCGAGAAAATACAGGAAACTGAAAGCCGAAGCACATGTCTAGAAAGCATAAAAGCAGAAGTTTGAAAATTTGAATAATAATAATAATAACAAACAAGGGAGAGAACGAAAATCATTGATTTATGATGCTCGCATGTCATGAACCTGTCGTCTTCAGGCAGATTAATCCTGATAAAATTGATTTTTCTTAATATTCCTGATGAAATTGATTTAGTTTAGACTATTAAATCGTACGACCAATTCGTTTGGTTGAATCCACAATCGTTTTCTATAGTTTAATAACGTATATAACAGAGATACGAAGCCATATAACAATCACAATGAGTATTCATCGAACGCTTCCGAATAAACACACATTATATGCGCGCCGAGTTTGTTTGCGTACGTGCTTACCAATAATTAAATGTGTAATTAAAGAAGCCACAATAACACAAGCAGATTTATAGGCTTCTAGATCCTATCTATTTCTGTTTTATAGATGATGCTTAAAGCTAACACTAGAAAACTAATTCACTTTAACTAAAATGTAGCACTTAAATGTTATAAGCATACATTACTAATCAAAGGATCTAAACTTATAAAAAACTTAAATTAATTTTAATTGTTAAGAAATGATAAATAACCCTCTATTACCTCGTGTAACTTTAGGTCACATTTCAAATTTTTCTATATCTTACCAAATAATTATGTTTTTTTTCGTGAGATGTTAATTCTATAATATTGTCAAAATAACCAATATCAATATTTATGACATTTGCTATGCTTTTCAACAAGAATTAAAATTTTCGTACACAGATGTGCCAATAAGATCAAGTCGCATGATTCATTAACATTAAAAAATTAGTTTTAACAGAAATTTTTGTTTTTCATTTGCATATATATGAACTTATATCTTTTTTATATAAAACAAAACTTCGGCACATAGAAGCATAACAACATATGTAAATTTGAGGCAAAACTAATATGCTTTTCGAATTCTCCACATATTAATTTTTTTAGTATTATATTATATGCTAAATACTCTTATTTTTTTTTGAAAAAAAACTTTTAAATATAATGACTATGTTATATCATTGGTTTATTTAATTTTATCTATACCATACAGTTTTCTTTTTTAATGTAGAAAAAAATATCTGTTATCTATTAATAATTTATTTTTTAATAATTTAAACTTTGTGTATAGTCCAGGATTGCTCAAAAATTTATGTATAAGAAACATTAATATAAGCCCCATTTTAAAAAAAAAATTAAAAATCCCTATTTTTAAAATCCAATTGGCAGACTAATAAAACTCAATGTTTAATTCAAAGTGTGATATGAAAGATAAATCTCCAAAACCTTGTGATATGTTTTTCAGCATCCTAAACTGTATTAATAAAATTAAATTATTAAAAAAAATATTATTATATTATAATTAAATAAACATATTAGTTCAAAAATAATTAGAATAGATTAAATAACATAAACTTCATTTTTCCTGAATCATAGGTTGTGAATCCAGCAAGTATTTTTCTAGTACTATTTACAAACCGATTCTTTTTCACAGAAAAGGATAAACATCTTATCTTAAATTTTATATGATTATACTCTTTGTGAAATCACAAAACACACACGCGTGCAGTCCACAAAACTAACATCCTAGTCAATATAAGTGAAAACTTGCTGAGCCATCCCAACGGAAAAAGTAAATAAGACATTTGTCAATCTGAACTAACAGTATCGACTTTGAGGGCTTTTCGTCTATAAACAAATATTGATCAATTCTAATTGCTATTTTATTTTTACTAGACCACACAGAAGCAAAAGATTTAGAAAAATTACGGACGAGGTCTCTGGAAATAATCAACTATTCGTTGGTAACAGACTATAATGTACCTGTACGACTTTTAAGAAATTGAAATCAGATTATTAACAAAATAATTTTATAAACTGTAAATATCATCATAAATGATTATATATAAGTTTATGATTTGATTGATTTTATAGCCATATCTAACATAAACCTTCTAGATCGATTCTTTTTCGAATTAAATTTCAATGTTTAGTAATACACATGCACACAATGAATCCATAAATATGTTTGTTTCTTTGTGGTTAAAAAACAAGTAAGTATGTTTGTTTCTCTGTAGTTTTAAACTAGTATTTTTGTTTTTTATTCCTGACTAACAAATTTCGTATCAACCCCTAAACACTAAAATAAAGGCATGACTGACTCTGGGGTAACATGATATTCGGCTACTGTTCGAGTAGGATACATTATTGACTTAAGTACTTGAATTCAACCGACGCCCATCATTAGTATAGGAAGAATTTTAGCTTCGGATCGCAATTGGTCACAAGCGTATTAGTTCAAATATTAACTCAACAAATGCACATATGTCGTTAATATTTGACTTAAATATCTATGGTAGAAAATCAATAATGCAATAATATGGATGAGAAACAATAATGCCTCATCTCTGCATATGTCTAACAACATAGAAATGTTGGTTCTCAAATTTCATTGTCAAAAATCATTATACAATATATCTTATACATATATTGATTTAAATAATAATCACTCGTATGAATAATAAATTATAATTTCAATGTTCAATATTATTATTACTTCATATATAATTTAAAAGTTGCTCAAGACTTTACAATTAAATCGCTATTGCTCGATATCATGTTGTCTGTACCAAAAATTATAAACAAGCCCTGAATATTCTCTAGCTATAAGTAAAGCTCGATTTAGAATGAAAGAGAAATTTGTTGCAAAATTCATACCTATAACTGAAATTCATAACTCCAGTCTTCAAACACTTCAGTCTTGTTTTAACAACAGTTTTAATAATTATTTTTATTTCAAATCAATTTTTGTTCCCTGTTTTTTATTCAAAACCACTTTACATGCCACTAAATAAAGTGTATTATGATGATATAATTTAAATTATATAATTCATGTTTGTGATAAATATTATAAACTAGTGGTGTATGGCATCGTGCTTTAAGGCACATTGCTGGAACTTCCCGTACCGTAAAGAACTTTAACCAGAATTAAAATTAAAATCTAAATTATTTTCGATACACAAAAAAAAATTTTTTTTCTTTTTAAGAAAAAAATGTAATAATTTTTTTCCAAAAGCAATTCTTTTGTTAACACAAGCAAAAAGTTTTTTGAATCATTCAAATCGGATGCATAGTTCTCTTAAAAACTGCCATTTTTTGTACATTAAGCTTTGCATCTTCGAAATGCCTGGACTTTGCCAAAAACTAATTACCACTTCTCCCAATCATTACAAATTGAATGTTTTTTGGATCATTCAAATCGGATACTCCGTTCTCTCAAAAACTCGATTTCTATTTTCTGCACTCTTTGTTCCGTATCTCCGTAAAGGCTAGACCTGCCTTTGCCAAAAACTAATCAGCATATCTCCCTGTAAATAGAAATCGAATGTTTTTTGAACCATTCAAATCGGTTTATCAGTGCGCCCAAAAACATGAACGAAAAAATGCGGACACACACATCCATTTTTTCTGAGGTGTGCCAAAATGTCCATAAACCTCTGAAACGTGAAGATATGCAAACATTTTCATTTTCGATTTTCAGCCCATTACAATAACTTACCCTACGGGAAGTTAATAAAATAATTATTGTGGAATCTCATATTTTTCCCAAAAATGCGGACACACATACACACACATCCATTTTTTCTGAGGTATGCCAAAATGTTCAGAAACCTCTGAAATGTGAAGATATGCAAAAAAAAATGTTTTCGATTTTCAGCCCATTACTATAACTTACCCTACGGGAAGTTAATAAAATAATTATTGTAGAATATCATATTCTTCCCAAATCCAGCCCTGGCAAAGAGGTAACCCAATCTTTACCTCTTGTATATCTGTTCTCATCGCGTATACGAACACCGCCCGCAGGCAATGAAGGGATATTCTCAAAACGAAGTCGCTGATCTTTCATTTTATTTCACGATTTGTAATATATAATTCACAACGCACAATTGAAATTGAGCAAATATATCTAGTACTCGACGAATTCAAACCACACATTTCATTATGTTCATACCGACATAAATATAAAGTGCCTATTTAAACGCATATATGACAGAAAACAATGCAAAAATGTTAATAAACAAACATGAGTAAATGGGGTAACTTATTAGAACAGAATTCTACAAGAAGATGAAAAATATACATAAAACATACTTTTTGGTATGTAATCAAATATTCAACAGTTCAAAGAATTGTTTCTGTCAACCTGAAAATTAATCCATTTTATAGAAGGACGAATAATAAGTGGCTAAGCTAGATTCAAATGTAGTTCTATATGGATAAAGTTACATTTTAAAATAAAATCCATAAAAATCATACAAAAATGAAATTTCCTATAAATTTAGCAAAATCCACTAAAATTTTGACCATTTTTTGGCGTTAATACTTTCATTATTTTTTAACCAACTCTAAATTAATATAGAATATTAATATTAATTATATGAAAGATATTTAAAATATACAACAAAAAACGTCACGCATAATGATTACTATCAAATCTCACAAAAATAATGTAAGTTTTAAGCGTTGTGTCCTGCAGAAAAAATGTGGACTGCAATTTATCTGTATGAAAAAATATGCTAAATTTTCGGTACATTTATTTATATTCTTTTCCCAAGGTTTTTTCATTTCATTATTTAAAGATTGTTAGTTATTTTTTTAGATAATAGCTTTACTATTAGAAATTACAAATTTTCATAAAAATTAAGAACTGATGTTAATACCTTAAACTGTAACAAATTCGCTTTAACAACCCAAATAAAATATTTAAAATTACCATTGAATAATTTAATTTAAACTTAGTTTGAATATTATTAAAATATTAAACAAATTATGTTTCATATAATTTTTAGTTTTATTTTATTACTAAATATGAAAAAGAAAATTGTGATTTATTTGTACAAGTATACAATAGTTTATATTTTATTTTTCGCGACCATTATTTGTATCGTATTATTAAAAAAATTCAATATTTGCTAGTAAATAGCAAAGACTTGATTAAAACTACATAACTCTATGTATATAAAATAAAAATTAAAAAAAATTTTTTTTATATTTTTAAATAACCATTTAAAATAATATTATTTAAATTGCATGTGTATGTTTTAAAATGCATCCCTGGCTGAAAGCTGCGAGGCGCGATAAAAAGCTGCTTTGTCCTACATGGTTAAGAATAGAATTCATTTCACGTTTCAAATTGAATTGTGGGTAAGAAGCGGCTAAGCCCAGAACATTTTTTATTGCAAAATTGGTTATTAAATTTCATATGTTTATATAGCCGGATTTATGTGAAGATTGTACCTATTCTTGCATGACTAGTTATTATTAATATTTTTATATATAAAGAATTTTTATAATTTTTAATGCAAATATTTGAAGATGGTAGCTCTGGGATAAGATGTAACCATAGAAAACTAAATAAACACTCTCTTTGTTAAAAAGCATCTAGTTTTTCTATTAAAAATTATATTTATTTTTCTTGTATAAACGAACCATAAAGAATTGAAAATAAAGTATTAAGTCTTACTACACCACAATATCGTGAATATGAAAAGAATTTAAGTAAAAAAAAGATATTATAACTAAATAGTATTTTCAGAATATGATATGCAATGCAAAAATATCGAAAATACTTCAGGACTTTTGTATAAGATTGATAATATTTTAGAATGTTCGTTTATATCATGAATACTTTATTATTCGTTTTATCACTGAGCAAAGTTTCCTGTGAAATGTCAAAAAAAAACTAGTTGGTATTGGTATTTTGCCTTGAGGCAAGTTACATGAACTTCTCGAAATGTGTAAATAATCGACTTAATCAATAAAAAACAAATTAATTTATGAGTGATTATAAGTATTCCGAGTGGATTTATTACACATCTCTTGGTTATGGTTATTCAAGAACTGAACTCAAGAAATAAAACTTTAGCTGTTAAACGCCAGTGATTACTTTGCATGTAAATATTTTATATTGTCAGGTGAACCAACATTTTATCAAATAGTGTATTGGTAAATTTTGTGATACTAATGAGAATTTTTACTTTTGCTCTGTTTAAAATAAAGCCTATTATTTGCTTGAATTTTCATCCCCAGGAAAATAGGGAATCGTCAATCAAATATTTCGAAAGTTATTTTTTAAGAATTTTATGCATAGAATTTTTATAAACTGCACTACGAAGTTACGAATTAACGATTCAAATCTAACATGTACCAACCCATGTTTATGACATTGTGAATATTTTGTTTATAATATGCAAACAATAATAATGAAATACCTTCATTTGCTTCACAATCGAACAATAAACGAAATCCATGCCATGATAATCCTAACAACTATGAGAAAAAAAAAATATTATAAATGCTTTATAATTCGGAGCTCTGTCGCTGACAGCTAAGTCGGTTTTTGCTGGTTATACCGATATTATCGCTTGAGACGCATAATATTAAGTGCGATATAATAGAAATAAATCGGAGCATATCGGCCAAAGAACGGGGGTTTCGTTGCTAACATCAAAAACATATCTGGATTATGTGCGATTAGCAAGAATGGATTAAAAAGGGTGTCCCATATAATAAACGTTGAACGAGTTTTTTATGGCCACATGTACATATATATATTTTATATCCGAGCAAGAGACCATAATATTTAGTTCTAAAAAACTGCGATAATGAAACTATTTAGTAATATTCTAAATTCTGATTTGTCTATAACTTGAAGAATAAAGTATGACGCAAAACTCAAACATAACAAAGTATAAGTTTATTCGACTTTTAAACGAAACCATATAATTATCTTATTTTTGTAAGTTATCTATCTCTATAATATTGTGAGAAATTACATGATTAGTTTTCTCTATATTCATATTATTAATTTGAATAATAAATCAGCTACCTTCAAAATTCTAAATGCAGATGATGCAAAGAGTTATTATTTATCATTACATATGTGAATACTGAATATCCAAGAGAAGTGTCATGTGAATATTAGAATAAAAGCTAACATTCGTTCAAAAGAAAACATTTATACAAGTTTTCCATTTATGCATGAATTTATGTGTTATACAAAGATTAATTTTTCATATAGTACATATAAAATATAACAAAACATACGTTTATAGCAGATGGTAATATTTGAAACATGAATTATTTCAATTTTCTAATATTTCATAAGAAAATTGTAGAGCTAGTACCATACTTAGTTTTCAAAATTATATCAATATTTTGTAATTATCAAGAGTTCACTCGATTAGAATATTTTATAACAAATTACATATTCTGTAGGTATCTAAAATATTAATAAATGCTCATGGAAGTCACAAACATCCATCACATTACTTCTGCCAAAAGATCAACTGCATATTTTTCGAGCGCACAATGCAAAATTTATTGGCCGGATAGTTTACCTTTTATTCCAAATTTTCTTTCATTTCTGCAAAAAATATAAATCTATATAATAGTTTAAAATGGACACCAAAAAACGCAAGTAGAACACGACCGGTTCATTTTAACAGGATTAACTCTTTTGTAAGCTCCACAATAAACGCCGAAATGATCTTGCAGTACTGAAGGAGCATTCGTTTTTCTTCTCGATGAACAATCATCACAAAACCTATTCTTATTTTTTCAACATACAGTTGAGCGATTAAAATCTTGTTTGCCATTTCACTGACATATGTTTTTTATTGTATGGGCAGTTTATTTGTGTATATTTATATTATAATACGTAAATAAGACGCAGAAAATGCAGTAGCATAGCTTATTCTTAAATGCGGCAAATCAATTATTTTTGTATTGTATGTATGCGCACCACGCAACAGAAAGTATTTTTGATCCCGGATGAAATATGCGAAATAGTTAATTTCACCTGAAGGAGTAAGTCTTTAATATTTCCTGTTAACTGGATACAAAAAAATCTTCATTGGTTGAATCAACATTTCAAATATATTAAGTCATAAAGCAAGTAATGTATGTCATTTTACCTTCAGAAAAGTTGCAGGAACTTTTCATTTTATAAACAAACTTGGGATGAATTATATTATGAAATATTATAATTTAATATTGAATGGTATATATGTTGAGTAAGTTTGAGATATTTTGAAGAACACAAGTTTTGCAAAGATTCCGGATGAATTTCGGATTTGTTTGAAAATTTTAAGAGATATGTTGTCGTACTGCAAGTGCAGCTGTATTCTGCATGATGCGACTGACCTTATACTTGTTTATCTATGCGACCGACTATCATCCACAATTAATTAAAAAGTTACTATTTAAATGTATAAATAACCACTACTATTTTTCTAAGTTGCAACATATAATTTTGGAAAAATATGCATTGACATTTTTTGATTAGAAATTTTTCATTCTATTTTTTTTTCTTGTCTACCGGGCGAATTTGCAAACACATGCAGGCTGGATTAACCTATTTGCGCTCGGGAGTATTGCATCTGATCTGGATATTAGATCCTAATACATAGATCCCCGTACCTTTGGATTATCCCGAAAAGCTCTAATAAGTTCAATCGAGCACATGACAGCTGAGCTTTGCGTTTCAATTGAACCACGGCCTCTCTCAGAAGTATTTGTTCCACAGCGCATAAAATGCAGCTCATAGTGCTCATTGTTTGTACTGTTTATTTTTCATATAATTTACACTCCGGTAAAACTTGGAACGGTTAGGAATTTCTACCACAAATGAATTATAACATCATAGAAATAATATGATCCTTTTGTTGATTAAAATTTCAGTCAATAGTAAAAAATTATATCTTTAAGTGTTGATTGCGTATAGAAGGCTTATTATTATACAATACTAATGTATGCCAACGGCAATTCAAAATAAATGTTTTCAAAAATTTTAAAAATAATGATGTTTACTTATTTGCTCTTCAGCAGTTTTCATATGTCCAAATGATTAAAGAAACTACTTTTGGGGATATTTGCAAAAAAAAAAACGATGAAAACGCCTAAAAAAAGTAAATTTTTTGTAGCCAGTAATTTGAAAAGTATTTGTTTTTTGTAAAACTTCATAAAACATATTTTTGTTATATTTAGTTCTTCTATGGATATCCGTCGTTATTCTGAAAAAAATTAAATTACGCCACTGAGAAGAGGTGTTATCCCCCCGGGGGTTGGCGGCGGAGTCCAAATTGTTTTCACTTTTGAACTTGAGGGTAAGATGAACCTAACTCTAAAATTTCATGCAAATTGGAGCACAGTAAAAAAATCAGACCCAAAACGCTCTATTGACTGGAGTAACTATACTATTTAGTAACGCCGTATTTAAAACTATTTCAATATACTTCTGAAGTTCTCTGTGCGTGGTAAAAAAATATAATTTGATGTTTACTGTATGGAATAATATTACAGTATATAAAATCATACATTGCATTCTAGGAATCTCTAATTTATAATTGAAACTCATTAATAAAGATCATGGTAATAACAAATTCTATTGTAGCATAGATATAAGTGGCTTCTTTAAACAACAAACATAATCAAGAATTAAAGAAACGATAAGAACATATAAAAAATCTTCAAAAATTTTACTATAAATTCAAGAATGATATAATATGTATAAACCCATGTGTAAGTGCATCATTAATCGCTTATAATATAAATATTAAGAGACAATTTTACTACTTCACTATTTTAAAATTATAAAATTATTATTAATGACGGTAGTATTAGTAAATCATTTATATAATTAGCGTAATACTAAATTGTTCTTCTAAAATGAATATAATTCCTAATTTTAGTTATAGAATATTTTCAAATCACGTAAGAGTTATGCAACATCGTAAGGTTGGTGGTGGTGAAAACTTTGACATTTGTGTCGCACTTCAAATGCAATACTGAAAGAACAGGTGCTGTCAAATGTCAAAAAAATCAATTTGATTTGTATATTGGTAAAGTTAATTATATAATTTAATTGTTTTGGAAAAAAAGGATTGACACTAAAAATGTAAGTATCATAAAATATTGATAAGTAATTTATTCATATATTATTCGTAGACAATATATTTTATATTATATATACACTAGAGATGAGTTTTGCGGAGTATTTGTATTTATTTAGATTTTGGCTTGAAGCTGTAATCTATAATAAGTTTGAATTGGCGTAAACTCAGTCAGGTAGAGTTGCTATTTTAGTTCTGTAGTGGTTTTGTGCATTAGCTGTAGCAGCATTGCTTGAGTTTTGAGTTGATAACCTGCAACCTAGCCTGCGACTTCTGTTCTATTGATAAAGGAGAAATAATTATTTTATGTCCAAATTACAGGGTGATAAAACCCATTGACATCAATTTGAAAAAAAATTCAATAAAAAAACAATGGACAGGAGGATGATATATTAATAGAATGTGCCTTTATATCAATAATTTCGACCACAAACACTGCCTTTTATGAATTAAAATGTCTTTAAAAGAATGTGAAAGTGATATAAAACATTTAAAATCAGAATCTATGTTATTTGCATGTGAAGAAAATTCCAAAGAAAACAGTGCAAACTATTTAAATGGAAAACAACCAATCAAGAATGTGAGTAATAAAATATTAAAAAACTGTCAAAATGTGACAGCTACTATTGAGGGAAATATAAAAAATAGCAGCGATATTGCACGAAAACGATGGAAGATATTAGCAAAAGCCCTAAATAAACCGGCACAAGCATCAATGGAAGATATTTCTGTGCGTAGATTTACAACCTTCGATGTTATTAAATCACAACCTATGATAATTAATAATATAAATGAAACTGCTACTTGGCATTTGTATAGATACAATCAGTATACTGCGATAGTACGGCAGCCCAATAAGCCTCTGACACCAGGGGCTCTAATAGGATTTAATAACACAGGGAATATTTGTGTTTGGCCATCAGAAGAAGCATTGGCAGTTTTTGTGTTGGAAAATCTTGATATATTTGATAGCACTTGGGTTTTAGAATTAGGAGGTGGTTTATCTTGCCTAGCAGGATTGATGCTGGCAAAATATGGAAATTTATCAGGAATTTGTTTAACCGATGGAAATCCTATCACTGTTGATAATATTCGAAACATAATGAGTCGCAATGAGATTAATTGTTTTGTTAAATGTTCAGTTTTAAAGTGGGGAGAAGAATCAAAGATTTGTATGCCCGTGGAAAGATACAAATATGATTTTATATTATGTGCTGATTGCCTTTTCTTCGACAATATTCACACTGCTCTGCTTGAAACCATATGGTACTATTTATCAAGTACTGGAACAGCTTTGATTATGGCTCCTGATCGAAATGAAACCTTGAATTGGTTTATTGCAACTGCCCAACAATTTGGATTCAAATGCAGTCTTCATCAGAGATATAACAGTCAGATATGGCAAAAGCATTTAGAATTAAAAGAATCATCTATTTATGATGAAAATATCCATTATCCAAAATTATTAAAATTAAATAAACCAGATTTTTAGAATTTGTTTTTTTGTTATAGATGACCAATTATATTTGACTGAGAGAAATATCTTTGAGCCAAACATCAGATTAGTGATAATTTAGTTATATTAAAATATGTGCAGCCCTGAACAAATATCAAAGAAATTTAAATGAAAAATTTTTAAACACCAATTAAGCAATACAAGCGACTTAGAATATTTAGCTATGCATAGCCTTTAAAATAAACTTTAAAGCCTTATAAATAAAACCTTTATTAGAGTTAATCTAGTCAATCCCATGTGCCTAAATAGTCTTCTCAAACAAAGTTTCCTGAAACTCATTTGAATATTTGAAATAAATAATAAAATGAATGGGTTTTATAAACTCACAAGTCAAATATGCTAAATAGATTCATATCAAATAATTCTAGTCTACCAAATGATAATTCATACTCCAATTAATTTATATAGATATACGTTTAATAATACTATTGGCTGGCAGTTAATGAAAAGGCCACAGTTAAGACTGATCTATAATAGAATATCTAGAATAGTGAACATATTTATTTTTAGTATGATTAATTTAAAATTATTTATTTTTTATCCAAAAATTGTTCTAATCAAGTAATTATAACATTACTTTTGCTCATATTGGAAACAATATTTCAGTAAAAAATATAATAAATTGTTGCAAAATAACTTAACTAATAAATTAAATGATGATTACTCAAGTGTTCTTATTTAGCATTTTAGTTATGGACAAAGTATTGTTTATTTTGATTGCTGTTCATAAAAAAAATATGTTACATATATGTAATACATGTACTAACTTTTAGATACTTAATGTTTTGTCATAATCTTTGTAACTCTTTTTAATTTCTATAGTATGGTATTTCACATACAAGTTCTATCAAACTGCAATATCTCATTTTTATTTAATACAAATAAAATAAGTGGAAGCCCATTCTTTTTCCCACTTATATATTGATAAAATTATATTTAAGAAAACATTACGTTCATTAATAAAAATAAATTGCTAAATAATACACGATGATTTACAGGGCAGATTATTGGAAATCCAAAGAAAGAAAATATTGTGATTTTTGTAAATGCTGGCTTGGAGATGATAAAATGGTGAGTTAGTTTAAAAACTATTTTCTTACCTGGAAATTTTGATATGTATGTTTTTGCAGACTATATCCATACATGAAAATGGGAAAAGACATAAAGACAATGTAGCTAAAAGATTGTCAACTATTCAGAAAAAAAGTGCTAAAGAACATAAAAGCAATCTGAAGGTAATTTATATCAATGTAAATTATTATTTATTCTTCAAATATTTTAAACTATTTATAAATAAGTAAATAAGACCACTTTCTTTATCATATAAATATTTACTGAATCATATTATAGTTTGAAGATGAAATGCGCAAAATGGAAGCAGCTGCTATGAAAGCATATATGAATGATATTGAAGGAAATTCAGATCTCACATCTCAAAATATAAATGAAACGCTTCTCAAAACAAATAGTCAATTAGTCCTTGGAGCCAGTTACACGGAATCATCATCTAATAGCGGGCCAAGTTCAAATAAAAATGAACCTAAGAATAAAAAATAATAAAAAGAATAATAAGAATAAAAAAAAGTCTGGTAACAAAGATAGCAATAATATAAAAGAAGTAAGCAGTTTGGATAATAAATTATGGTATGAGGCCAAAACTGAAGATGGAAACATTTATTACTGGCACATACAAACAAATGGTAATGAACTCATTTTAAGATCATATAAAATATCACAAAATTGTCAGTAATAGTCATAATAATAGTATATACTCTTTTGTAATTTAACTTATAATTTTAAATATGTTTCAACTACATATATTCTAAAATTTGAAAGGCAATATTATCATCTATAAACCTTATTGCCTTTTGGGTTTAACTCATGAATTTCAATATGAATAATTAAGCACAAAGAAAATATTAAAATTTGTTTTACTAGAGTCCACATGGGAGCCACCACCACAAGGATATATGTCAATAGAAGAGCAAGAAAGAATTACGAATGAATATAATGAGAAGAAACAAATTGAAGAAGATTTTAAAGAAAAGCATAAAGATGAAATAGAAGCCGAACAGAAAGCAAGTGAACAACGGGAAAGGCTAAAAGCCTTCCGGGCAGAACCTATTCCTGAACCGGAAGTTAATTACGAACACTTCAATAATCCAGCAGAAAAGATAGACCCATATGGAAAATGGCAGACTGTTGAAAATAGGTGAGTTAAAAATATTGTGTAACTGTACATTAATGAAGAAGCAAAAATACTATCCTGAGCTGTTTGAATACTAAAATATATTCTAGTGTTTATGTGCAAATTGGGAACATTATCTGCAATCGAAAATGTCTGATTAGTTTCTCTTTCATTACTAACACGGGTGATGTTAGAAACTTCTAATCGAAAATGTAAAAGTATTACAAAAATGTCATTTCATACCATTGCCTCATTTTTTATTATTATACAGATTTATATTATTTATTTACGAGATTTATTTCATTAATCATGATTCATTAAGTTATTTAGAATTTCTAAAGAAAAGTTTTAATGATGCATAGCTTTGTTGCTGAATGTGCTAAAACATTTTTATATTAACGTGGGAACCCTCAGGCATTTTGATGAAACTTCGCATTATGATAGAGTTGATAGTCAAACCGAACCCCAAACAATATTATAGGCCTATGATAGTACTAAATCAATCATTTGTCTTTGTATGATACATAAGGAAACTTTATACAAGAATCTTTTGATTTAATTTCAAAGATAAAATTAGTGTATTGGGGCGATGCTATTTAATCAGCATAATAAATTTATTATTTGTTTTAATATTATCTATTTAATGAATAATTTTTAAATATATTTCTTGCACTAATTTACAATAATGATTATATAATAGAGTAACTGAAATGTATGGAATAATATTATAATGCAATTTTGTTTACATTATTATAGCTATAGTTCCTCTATGGATTTACAACTCCCAAAACAAGATTTTGTTACTATACATGTTCCTAGTTTAAAACCTGCTGACAAGCCAGAGAAGGTGTTTAAAGAAAAAGTTGTTACTTTGGACTCAGATGACAAGACCAGTTGTACAGGATTTAAAAAGAGAAAAGTTATTGGTGGAAATAAAAAGAACGTAAGACAACGACTTGATGAAGATGATTAAATATAATTTTGTTTAGATATTTTTTAAATAAACTTCTAAAAAATCAGTTGTGTTTGGTTGTAATTTGTGACTGAATCTATTTTTACTAGTCGCAGTATAACTTCTAATCTCTAAAACTCGTTATAGCAATAAATCATGTTTGATTATATTTTATGAAATAAGTTTTAATAATTAATAAGTTTTAAATCATTGTTCAAATTATTTTTGCAATGATTTCAAAATTTATTTTTAAGAAAAAATCAAAATCAAATTTTATCAACGTAACATATTATACATGATAGTTAACTTATGTATAATACTGTATTATAGTTGCATAGCTTAGAGAAGTTAACATCATAGTAAAAGATAAATAAATCACTTTTAAATCATTTTTTATGAATATAAAATTTCTACATATATTACCTGTACTCTACTTAAACTTTCAAGTAAATCGACATGAGACACTTTATACTATTAGCATAAAGTTTACTATTTAGTATAAAATAATAACTCGGTACTATAGTACTTAAGAGTTATGAAATTTTAATTTAGTATATAATATTTCTCTTAAAAAAAATAAAACATAGTTCATCTTACCGTTTTCTGGTTCTGGATATAAACTTAACAGTTGTAGTAATGTGTAATCATAAAAATATAGTTAGAGAAGTAATAATAAACAAATCAGGCATCGCTCGGTAAATAACACACGGTTGTCACTACTAACATTAATTAATTTGAATAGTCTAATAATTAGAATTAAAACACTAACTGTCAAAATCGCGGCATTTTTCACTGACGTTATAGATAATAATTACTACTATAGTTTATTCAAATTAACGATGATCTAAATAATTAAAACATATCATTGCACATCACATTATACATTTATTACTAGACTAAACTAATTATTCTACGCTAAACGTCATATTCCAACTGTTTAATAAAACTAAATTGGGATGACCAGTAACGGCCATAACGGCGTAGTCAGATTTTGAAAGATAGGACGTTTACTAGTAAAAACTATAGTTCACTATATTTTGTTAATTTAGCTGCTAGATTTACTTAGACCGTTTTTATCAGTATGTGTCTTTGTTATATCAATTTAATTTATATAAAATGGTTTATCTAAAAAATTACAATTTCACAAATATATTTACAAATTCGCGGTGAAAACCCGAACTTAAAACGCTCGTCAAAACGGATTTTTTGGAGAAAACAAACTTTCTGGCAATTAAAATAACATCGATTCACTTTCATGATTCATTTTAGTGACTATTCACTATTCAGGTTCTTAGAGAGAAAGATCAAAACATTTTAAAAGAAGGCAGATCAAGTGCAAAGCGGCTCTTTGAAAGCGAAAAATGATCATTATAGCCTTTATTATTTGAGCTCCAATGAATCATTGTAATGACCATTTTTCCTTAAAATTGCTTTCATAAGACTTGTAAATCGATGATAATGATTGTTTCAAGACAACGGTGTGAATAGAATTTTGAGAGTTTAATTGGTTACAAAGATTTAAAGAAAACTTAACCTTCCAAATCGAGGTTCGTCCCTTATGTGTCAGTTGCCATACTCCTCCGAAACGGCTTGACCAATTTTGATGAAATTTTTAAATTCGAATTTGATGAAATTGGCCAACCCGTTTCGGAGGTGTATGGCAACTGACACATAAGGGAGGAGTATGGCAACTGACACATATGTAGAATTGTAGAATATTCTAAAGGACTGAATAAGATCGGTCTAGGTGAAGCAAAATTAGAAAGTCTTAAAGTATATGAATACGCGCTACTCGCTTTCAGTCGTAGGGTTTAATATAGAATGACAATATAAGTTTTCTTACTTAATAAATAATAGCAGAATATACATTTTTAACTTCCAGATTTTCAAATTATGTTTTCTCGACGTTACAAGCCATTCCGAATGGTTTTACACAAAAATTAGTGTATGTTTTTTGAATTTCGAAGGAAATGCCAGGATTCGCCCTGGTATGGCGACCGCAGCAATAAAAATATCGCCTAAAACTTCCGGTTTCCTCTTTCCGCTTTCGAAGTGACGTGAAGCAATAAAAAACAAATTGGATTTTCTGGCGAAAATAACTTCTCCTTCAGGAAGTTAATTTGTTTTCCATAGGCATAATTCCAAACGACTTATTCAATTGCACTGATAACAATCTCACGTGAATAATCCTTTAAGACCGGCCGCATTATTTTGTCACAGATGACCTGTCATTTTCACCAAACGTCAAAACTCTAATGTTTCGGTTCAAAATTTATTTTTACATTCATGTTCACACGTAATTTTAAGCAAAATTCCTGTTAATTCTTGTACATAAGTTTTCAAAATTTTATAAAAATGTGATGTTTATACATAATTGGAACAAAGATTATTGTCCTTAAAATACTACAATGTTTCCTACGCAAAAATGGATCGGATTAGCCTTGTTGTATAGGTTAAACTTTGTAACAAAAAGATGCTTTATTACTGCTGAAACAGATGCTAATGAGAATGTATTCTATTCCAAATCAAAAAACACGAGCAAAAATGAAAAGCCTCATATAAATAAGACCAAAGACGCTGCTCATACATCCAGTGGGACAAAGTAAACCAATAATTAAAGTCAGTTAAGGGGTTATGTGGGATTTAAGCATGAATTTCTAAAAATTCAGAAATTACTAAGATATTTTAAAAAATTGCTAAATTTAATCATGAAATGCTATAGTTATAAAAATATTGTTAATACAAATTCCTATCAGTTATAATCTTTGTGGGTCATTTTATAACATAGGCTACCTCATAAAATTGGGTTTTCTACTTTTATTAAATATTTTTTTAATTCTGATATTTATATTTCAGAAAATATGATGTAGCTATAATTGGTGGTGGAATTGTTGGTACAGCAAGTGCAAGAGAAATAATTGGCCGTCATCCTAAATATAAGATGGTCCTTTTGGAAAAGGAAGATCGTCTTGCAGTTCATCAGACAGGCCACAACAGCGGAGTTCTTCATTGTGGCATTTATTACACTCCCGGCTCTTTAAGAGCAAAATTATGTGTTCAGGGAATTAAATTATTGTATGACTATTGTGATGAAAAGAAAATTCCATATAAAAAATGTGGAAAATTGATTGTGGCTACAAATGAAGAAGAATTAAAAAGGCTAAAAGATTTATTTGATCGTGGAATTCAAAATGGTGTACCTGATCTAGAAATTTATTGTCAGTCTGAAATTCATAAAATAGAGCCTCATTGTTGTGGTGTAGGTGCTATATATTCACCTATTACTGGCATTGTTGATTATGCTAAAGTAACAGAAACTATGGGAAAAGATTTCAAACAATGTGGTGGTGAGATCAAGGTTAGCTTTCACGTTGACAAATTTGAAGATTCGAAAGATCCACAATATCCAGTAAAGATCACATCAAAAAGTAAAGAAGTAGTGGAAGCAAACATGTTTTAGTATGTGCTGGTCTATTTTCTGATCGTCTTGCTGTAAAGACAGGATGTCCACGTAATCCACAAATAGTTCCTTTCCGTGGAGAGTATCTAATTCTTCTTCCAGAAAACGAAATTTAGTTAAAGGAAATATTTACCCAGTCCCAGATCCCAGATTACCATTTCTAGGAGTTCATTGTACACCAAGAATGGATGGAAATATATGGCTTGGTCCAAATGCTGTAGTAGCTTTTAAACGTGAGGGCTATAGGTAATTGCTATATAACTTCAAATATTAGTAAAATATTTCTGTATACGTCAATTTTATATTTATTTTAGATGGAAGGATATTAATATAAGAGACACGTTAGAAATGCTTACTCATACTGGCTTCATTAAATTAACACTGAAAAATTTGATGTTTGGTTTTAAGGAAATTTTGAGATCTTGTTTTGTACCACTTCAAGTTGCTAATCTGAATAAATTCCTGCCGGAATTAACAGAATTAGATGTCAAAAGAGGACCTGCTGGTGGCAGAGCTCAAGCTATTGATGCTAGTGGTAACATATACTTATGCAAAAAGTTCTGCTAGTT
>NW_020539725.1:32068614-32095881 GCF_003426905.1 Ctenocephalides felis | reverse complement strand
TATATTCAAACCTTTCAAGGAAATATTAGTATATTATACAATTATAAGTTTTGTATAATAAGAGTAAAATATTTACTTATAAAATTTATTTATAATACAAGTTCATTTTAATCTTTTCATTAGGCAAACTCTAAAGTTCTGTTATACAAGAATTTATATTATTCGAAGAATTTAAATTTTTCAAGATTCTTCTGAAAAAAGTCATCCCAATACAACATAACATTTTACCAGCATTTGCATAATGCAAAACATTTGCTATTAATGCCCGAATTAAAATAAAGATTGCAGTTTTTATACGAATTAAAATAATGATGTATTTTGAATGGTTGCTATTTGTATAATAGTTTCTTCAAACTTGATATATGCATATTATGACCACTTTTTTAAGCTATTTGAGCATCAGGTATGCTGTCATAATAGTTTTTAAATGATTATAGATTATCTTGTATGGAATTAGATAATTATCATAGATTTGAAATAAGCAGACGAATTATTTATAACCAAGACCAGTTTTCTAAATTGTTTAAATATTACTTATTTACGTATAACAATTTTAGCGATGAAATTTTATATAGTTCTTTATGAGCGAGTTCAACTCGTACTTCACTGTATTTTTTTTTAACATAATGGTTTTAGCGTAGTTTTTGGTTTACTTCAATTAGTCTATAAAACTTGAAAATACAGCAGCTTGATAATCGTTCATTGTGAATAAGGAAAAAAAATTGATCGTGTTTTTTGCGGAAATACTTGAATCGGTTTTGAAAATTCAAAAGACGTTCGAAATGTATCATTTGGTATTTACTTCCAGTTTGCGAAAACATACAATACTTTTCATTGCAGTTACATGTCATCGAATGCAACTTTTCTGGTCTGGACTTCCTGAAAATTGCTGGGGAATCCTTTCGATGAAATTTCGATAAAAATGGACCAAGTCGTTTCTTCGGCATCATCATCATTTATCATGGCAATTTAGAAATTATTCGATTTATATCAAACTTCATTATTCAGGCATCAAGTGTATTAGCTTATTGGTATTGTTTTTCCATAAATTCTTGGTCATGTTTAAAGATCGATCTACTTACATATTTTTCTATATTAGAAGAATAGCGAATTCATGATCATTTTTATAGTTTTTTTAGTTGCATTCATCATTTGCATGAAACAGTTTTATTGATAGTCGTTCTTTAATTTAACAAAAATGTAAATTTTAAACTTTATATGACTGATTTTAGTAAATTAAATACAAATTACAATTAATTAGAACATTTAATTAATGCATAAATATTAATTAATTATTTCTCAGCGAGCACTAATAATAATTTTAATGATGTTATTCAAGGTAATAAAATCTTTGAAGTGAAACCTAGTTCTATAAAATCACTTTTGGTTTTTGCATTATCGCGTTGTCGAATTGTTTATAAACAAATATGTTGTTCAAAAGCGATTTTATATACACTAATTTGTCTAGACCATAATATTTGACTCATATACTCTGTTTGGTACAGATTTTGCTTTGGATAACCGGTGCACAGTTTTGGCACTTGTCCTTGAACGACACATAATACCAATGATCTAATTAATTATGTGGAAGTTGTACGATTCAAGGTGAAGGTGTGTTCGCCGGTTGAAATTTTAAATCTGGTGCCACCGATCCTTAAGTAGATTAAGATTAGGATCCTTTGATGTTGCGATTATAAAATCAAAATAGAAATAATTCAAACAGATGTAAGAGTCAATAGATTACATTGCATGATAATCATTACACTATTGGTATAATGATTATCATGTAATGTAATCGATTCTACATCTGTATGTGATTAATGATTCACACATATTTACAGATATCAAGCAAAATAACAAAATTATCAATATTTTTAAATCTGATTTAAGTTATTTTTTCACTTAAAAAATTGCATAAAAAATTATGTTTTCTTTTGCTGGAAGACGCGATGGAAATTTATTTATCTCAAAGGGTCAGGGCATTTGGAATAATAAAAGTTTTAATGCAAACTTTGTCTGGCGATCATATTTTTTTAAAAACACCCTTTACATTAAATTTATTATTTAGTTTTTTCAAAATTATAATTTGATAATTCAATAGCTTTATTGATTAGTCTCAATAGATATCCTTTAATAGTGAAAATTAAAAAAACTTGTGTAATTATTGCTTTATCTTCGGCCTAACGATATTCATTTTAATTAAAAATTATTTCATTTCCAAAACATTAATAAAATTATACATTAAATAAACATAGAAGAATTTGTGACTTTTTAAAGGAATAAATCCCCTATATGAAATATAGTTTACAAATATTGTTCACAGAAGGTTTGTTTCAATATTATATTGTTGAGCATACACAAGATTTATCGAATGAATAGAAATGCTAAATTGTGACTATTAAAAATCTTTGTAGAAATAATCGAATTTAAAAATCTTTGTAGTCTTTACATTTTTATGTCATTATGTTCTTTATATGACATGTGTCATTTATATAGAAAATGAAAAATGTATTAGAGGTAAATTCTGAAGACAGATTTTTAAAAATATTAAAAAAATGCAATTTTGGTGTGGTAATTGTTTTAATGTCATTACTATTTATTTTTTATATGAATATCAATTTATATAAGTTTTTAATAAAATACAAAAAAAGATTAAAAATATAGAGCAATTAAACTAAATTATTTGCTATTGACATTTTTTTAAACACCTAAAAGAAATAATAGCATTATAAATAATTTATTCCGATTAACATAATCCAAGGACGATCAGATCGTTTAGGCAGAGGGTGTTATTAAACTTATTGTTAATACATCCGCATTGTTATGATAACTGATCTATAATGACAGGTTTTTTTTTGTATTTGAATTTTTGTCACGGCGTCTTTACCAAAAATTTCGTATAAAAGTCGGTCCGAAGGACGGCAGAAGCATCAGTCGATTCATTGGCTATCCAGTTGATACATTTGCTAATTTAGTTTTGTGCACTGAAACTAAACAAAACCAATCATCATGTACAAATTGGTGAGTTTTAGAAATGAATTATCATTATATAACATAATTTTCTAACATAACAATCATAAAAGTACATATTTTCTTTAACACATATACATGTCAAATAACTTTTAATATTATTGTGTTTAATTCAATAGTATTATCAAATTTTTTAATCATTTTTCGCTTGTTTTCATTTCATAGTTTGTAATAAAATTATTTAAAAATTTTACCGTTGCAGTAAATCATCAACTCTGAAAATAAAAATAGTATCTTTATACGAAAATAATGTTAGCATTGCTGAACTAGTATGCTCCATATTTTATTACTTACTTTTAATTAAGGGGCACAACTAGTGTAACCGCTTAAAAAAAATGTGATTTTTGGGAATTTATGTTAAAAAAACTACTTTATCAATCATTTCAAAATTTTAGAAATATATTTATACATGCTTTAAGAATACATAGTAATTTTTGAAGAAAAAAATTAAATATTTTTTAAGTTATCGTCGATCTCCAACGGCGCGACAAAAAAAGGCCCTTAACTGCTGCAGTGATTCCGGCCTACTACGTGGATGAAATCAAAAAAAAAAATAATCCTCGTTAAACTAGATGATATTGTCTGTAAAATGAACTACAATAAAAAAAAATAAATCAAAAATTGACAAAATGGCGGCGTTTTAAAAAAAAGTCGAATTTTACCCAAAATTTTGGTCGTTTTTCGACTGCCAAATTTCGATTTTTGATCCGATCAAAAAATCGATAGTTCATTTTACGGAGAACTATATAGAGAACATGTAAAAAAAATTTGATAGTGATCGGATCATTCGGTTTTGAGTAATCACTGCAGCAAATTCGGAAAATGCTGTTTCGAGAAAAACGCGTTTAAAGATAAAATGATCGTTGTATTATATACTATATGTATACTTTTTAAATGGCTGTAACTCAAAAACTATTTGAGATATCGATTTGAAATTTTAATATGTTATTTTTAAAGGTGTAATCTACGGAAATACGACAAAAAACAAAAATCAATTTTTTCAAAATTTCACACTAGTTGTGCCCCTTAAATCATCAAAGAAACAATTACTTTGTCGCAAGTTAATGTTCTTCTAGCTCATGCTACATAGGACAAATAATATATTAGAATTATTTTTAACTTCCCGTAGGGTAAGTTATAGTAATCGTCCAAAAATCGAAATCAAAAATTTTTACATTTCTCGACGTTTTGAAGGTTTCTGAACATTTTGGCATACTTCAGAAAAAATGGATGTGTGTGTGTGTGTGTGTTTTGTATGTCCGCTTTTTTTCGTCCACGTTTTCGGGCGCACGGATCAACCGATTTGAATGGTTTAAAAAACATTCGATTCCTATTGATAGGGAGATGTGCTGATTAGTTTTTGGCAAAGGTAGGCCCAGAGGTTTCGGAGTTACAGAGCTAAATTTAAAAAAAATGGCTGTTTTTGAGAGAACTAAGCGTCCGATTTAAATGATTCAAAGAACTTTCTGCTTTTTTCAACAAAACAATTGATTTTGGAAAAAAAAAATTTTTGTTTCTAATTTTTTTTCAAAAAAATTTTTTTGTAATTTTGGACTAAAAATTCAAAAAATCACCCAAGCTAAGCACAGTCTAAGCGCCACTCTGGTACAAATGTTTACCCAAGTGCGTTTAGACTGTTTGTGTACTGGAGCACTTTTCCAATTTTGTGAAAATTATTGAAAAATGTGAAAATGCCGCCAAGCTGAGCACAGTATAAGTGAAAATATCGCACAGAATTATTTGCAAATGCGTTTAGACTGTGACTATGCGGGAGCACTTTTTCAATTTTGTGGAAATTTGGCAACTATTTTTTTTTTTTGAAATTTGATTCGAAATGAAATGACGATTGTTAATGTTCTGGAGGTGATAAATTGATTTATTTATAATTAACTTTCCGTAGGGTAAGTTATAGTAATCGCACAAAAATCGATAATGAAAATTTTATATATCTTTACGTTTCAAAGGTTTCTGAATATATTGGCATACCTTAGAGAAAATTGATGTATGTGTGTGTATGTGTGTGTGTGCGTGCATTTGTGTGTGTTCAGATACAAATTTTCGTCGACGATTCGGGAATCGGGATGAAGCAATTTGAATAATTCAAAAACATTTTACTTGCATTATCAAGATGAAGATTTGATGAAATTTTTATGAAATTAGGTCTAGCGGTTTCGGAGATCTAGTAAAAAAAGTAAAAAAAAATAACATTTGGCGGTCAACAATAATCATTAGACATTAGACATATGCACATCAAATTATCAGATATTTTATAGAGATTTTAACAATGAGTATACATTTTGTTAACATTCCTATGGGTTCCGTACCAATGCTTATGCGTTAGACAGCGACGCGGCGCTTACGCGCTTCGATATTTAGTCTCTATGCATTAAAGCAGTACGATTGCTTTGAAAAAAAGTTCAAAATTTCCAAAATATTTCAAAATAAATTTTTTCAACAAAAACTTTTGTCAAAAATTTATATAGTTCCTCAAAAATCTATTTTTTTAGAGTAAATTTTTTTAAAAAATGTTAATCTTTTCAAAAAAAAAATAATTTTTGGTACGGGAAGTTCCAGCAATTTGCCTTAAGGCACGATGCCATGCGCCCCACTAGTTAGAGTTGTTTTACATGACATCTAAACCTTATTTACGCGAATATTAAAGGTATTAATTATAAAATTTCACCTAACAATTAACTGTTAAAAACTTAGATTCTGAATTTATTGTTTTAAATTAAAAGCGATCACATCTGTATTAGCAATTATCGTTTGAAGAAGTTAGAATAATTTGACGTTTTTCTTATATAATTATCATATTACTAAAAATACAGTTCTAATCATTTTATTTATAACATATTAAATAGTTTCGTTATAAAAATATAATTTTTATTGTGTCGTCAGATGTTAAAATTTGGAATTATAACAAAATTGTTCACAATTTTGACTAGTCATTTTCTTCACGCATAGTTCGACATTGTACTAACCCTTATTGCAGACATAAATATACTTAATTCATTACAATATCAAGATCTCGGAACAAATAATGCAAGTTGCATCAAGTTTCATCGTTATAACAATGAAGAAATATAAAAAATTACTCATCCTTCCTGCAATATTTATCGGTGTGCTGTTTTGTTTATGTCAGATGCTCTTCGTTGTCTTCGCCGTCTTGGCCGTGGCTGCTGCCCAAGTCTACTACACGCCATACACCTCAAGCGTATACCGTAGCTCTCCTTACGTCTACAGCACTGGCTACGTTTCTCCTTACACCTATGGCTCAGCCCTTCCCTACGCTTACAGCTACTACCGATAAGATGGAAAAACAATTTTTGACGATTCTCAACTCTTTTGATGTTTTATGATCCGATTTTCAAAAGTTTAATAATTTTCAAACGTATAAGTTTTTTTTTAATTTTTAATTGTGAATTTTGCTATTGTTATGTTTCTAAAGTTTATTGCAGTACTTTTCTTTTGTATTGTTTTGTTATTAAAATTTAATAAAGTAATTTTAGCTTAATTTATATGTTTGTTTTTTTTGGGGTAGTGAAATGCTTTTGGTGTTCAAAGCAGCATTAATTTAAAAAAATATTGGTAAAAACAACTAGGCTAAATGTGTTGAAATAAATCTAATATATTTAATTTTATTAGATACTTGATATCTTACAGATCTTACCATTACATGAACTACGTTACTATGTAAAATATGTTTAATAATTTCGACAGACAGTTACTGACAAGTAATATCAGTTGCTTCAACTGAAAATTCAATTAGCATACTTAATATTTAGAAGAAATTTTTGGGTATTAATTTATTAATATCATATTATTAAATTAATAATGAGATACTTCGCTTCCAAATACATATAACATATTACGTAGGTACTTAGCATAATATTTCTTTAATATAAAAGTTAAGAATAATATTTATTATTATTTTGTACGCCATTTTCATTATGTTATTTTTTTATTTGATTGAATATTTCCGAAAGGAATGTTTAAGTATTCTGTTTCGTTTTATTTGAACCTATTGAGATTATTTTTTTTGTTCTTTATTTTATATAATAGAAAATTCTTGTTAAATCTTGTATCGTCGTTTATGAAACAAAACAATAAATAAAATAAAAATGTCTTGTTTTCTTGTTCAGTCATTTCATTCGTGTCAGATAGTTTAAAAACTGCAGTGCTCTTATATCAGAAACAATTAAAGCTTAACTATTTATTATTAATTTCCCGTAGGGTAAGTTATTGTAATGGGCCGAAAATCGAAATTGAAAATTTTTACATTTCTCGACGTTTTGAAGGTTTCTGAACATTTTGTATACCTCAGAAAAAATGGATGTGTGTGTGTATGCGTGTATGGATACAAATTTTCAGTCACGTTTTCGGGCGCACGGATCAACCGATTTGAATGATTCAAAAAACATTCGATTTCTACTGATAGGGAGATGAGCTGATCTTTTGGCAAAGGTTGGTCCAGCAGTTACGGAGATAAAGAGCAAAGAGTGCTGAAAATAGAAATCGAGTTTTTGAGAGAACGGATCATCCGATTTGATTGTTCTAAAAATCATTCAATTAGTAATGATTGCAAGAAGTGTTCATCAGATTTTGGCAAAGGCAGGCCCAGCCATTTCGAAGATACGGAGCTAAATGTACAAAAAATGGCAGTTTTTGAGAGAATTAAGCGTTCGATTTAAATGATTCTAAGAACTTTCTGCTTGTCTTAATTGATTTTGGAAAAAAAAATTTGTTTCAACTTTTTTTTCAAATTTTTTTTTCGAAAATTTTTTTTGTTGTATATGGAAAATATTTCAGATTTTATTTTTAATTCTGACTAAAGTTCTAATGTACTATGAACAAATAATTTCAACTTTGCAATTCAGTTTATATAATTCTTATAAATATTAGACAATGTTACAATATTAATAATAATCTATTTGAAAACATTCAGTATTCCTCGAACATTTCGTTACGGTACGGGAAGTTCCAGCAATTTGCCTTAAGGCACGATGCCATACACCCAACTAGTTTGACTATTGATTTGAGTATATGAAATATTTAGTATTTAGTATTAGATTGTCGTGTAAATTTATTAAGTAGCCCAATTTCTCCTGAAATATGATTTTTAATATATTTCATAAACAGTTATTATGATTTTCATATTTTATTATACTTTTCATTTAGAAGTTATTTTACAATATTTTACATAAATAATATCATACAAATATTTATTAGTTTTAGTTACGTATTACGGAATATAGATATTGATACTGTACTATTTTGATTATATGTGTTACAGATTATATTTCAATAACATCGGAATATGGGTATAATATTATTAAAATCGTTTGCCGAATGTAGTAAATTCAATTGAGGCGAATTATGAATGCGTTGCGAACAACCAATGTAGAAATATATTTTACACACAGATAATAACAGTAAAGGGTTTACTTGATTCGTTCGGGCATTAATTTACAAAATATAATTATCATAAACAGGATATAATCACATTGATATTATAAACAATATTATTAAAAGCTTTCTTCATATACATTAGTTTATAAAATAATCACATGTAGGTACCACACATTATTCTATTATGTGTATTAAGATTAATCAACATATTTACATTAATAAAGATAATAATTATATAAATATATGTCGTATTTTATGTTAAAAACATAAAAGTTGAAGTTTAATATAATGCTTTAATTTTTTTAGAAATTGGAAAGATTTGTTCGCTAAATTTAAATTTTTAATTTTTAAACTTCTACTACTTATGTAGTTACACTTTTACGAAATTATTTAACCTAATGACTATATCACTAAACAGTCTATATATTTCTATATTTACAAACATTTAACTATGTACAATTTCATATTTGTTTATGCGACTTCTAAATCCGATGAGTCGTTATCGCTATATCCGCGCATAACGGCGGCCACGCTAAGCGGATGTTCTGCATTGCTTGGACATTTTCGGCTGCTGATTTCTTCTTGCAATTTCCGCATCCGCTCTTGCTCTTCTCGCTTTTGCTTCCGCCACTTGGCGCGTCTATTTTTGAACCAGACCTGGAAAAAAATAAACAAAATTGTTAGTATTATTCTGCAAAATTTATTATCATCGAAATATGTTTAGTCTTTTGTAAGCTAACTATGTTCAAAAATAGAAAAGTGTAATAAAAAATTTACATAAGTATGTTTTAAAATGCTTTTTAAATTACGTCCAATTGCAATTATTGCAAAATATCATTTTTTATTGAACATTTATTTAAAATTCGGAATGATCCAGCAATTTGCCTCATAAGGAGAACCTGTACGTTGCTCATTTGCTCCTCATGGTAGATTTTATGACCAAACTGATCGGGGTAAATCAAAGTTTTCAATTAATTTTTTGTCAGTATAGTGTAGTAGTAATATTCCTTTACAGTATTTTATTAGCCATATTGTTAGTAAATATAAGTATATTTGTGTAATATAGCATGGATATTATTAGATTTTGATTGTGTTTAGCATTTGCTGTTACAGAATAGGTGCTACTCTCAATACTCAATGATGATGTGAAAGATTGGCAATATTTGGGTATAACTATCTTATATTATGCGACATTAAAAATGTAGAAAGTTAAGAAAATTGAAATATATTTTGTAAACATAGAGTTTTTTTAATTTTTATTATATTTTTAACAGCAATCAGAACTTTACGTCCTATGAACTGGTGGGCTGAAACTTCTCCTTACTTCGTATTTTTAGATGGTAACCTAGTATTTTTAGATGGTAACATAGTTGATGACTTTTGTTATTAGAATTAATATAATAGGGCTGACTTTTTATTGGTGCAGCAATGCCGGGAAAGGGCTATTTTCACTTGAAAACATATTGCTATCTATATTTCCAAGTAAAAATCGTTTTTACTGCTGCCTGACATGACAACAGGCTGCTCGAAGTGGGTATCGAACCCGGGACCTCTGAAACAAGTCCCGTCGCTCTTAACTGCTTACCTACGGGCGAGCCCTAAACATAGAGTTAACATGATCATATTTGCTTTTCTATTCTAACACTTTATATTGGCTTGTAATACGATTTATCCAAGAAAAAGTTTTATCGGCCAAAAATTTAAAAATGCCCTTTTTAGTTATGTTTTTTAAATTCATATTTTTTATATTAGTAAAGATATAACAAATAATAGATAATAATAAAAACTTCATATTGCTTCTAACTTGGAACTTTGAATTTACTTTTAAACAAAAACAAATATTTGAATATAATTCAATTTTATTTGTTAAAGTAATTTGTTTTCACTAATCGTTGCCTTGGTATGGATTACAAATCAATAAGTTACTAAAGACTCCGGTATACAAATTTTGTTTTACTTTCAAGTAAAAGTAACAATTCAAAAAAACACGAATTAAAAAAAAATCAAATAACCGTGTTATCGATCCCGTTTATCTTATATTTATTCCCAGTTGAAACCAGAACCGACAAAAGCATCAAACACAAAACCCAATTTGTCTTCGCTTTTGTAAACTTTGCACTCTTTTGTGTCGGCAGCAAAGGGTTTCTCCTAACGTTCTATTTAATTCTGGATAAATAATCCGCCCAGTTTATTGGAAAGTTTAAACCCTTTTTCGACTTAACTACTCAAACATATTGTAATTTAATTTGCATCAAAACATTATAGAAATGGGAAATTGTTGGTTGATTTTGATGCTGGGGATGGCAATCGACAACACAACTGTTTTTTCTACCGGACAAAAAGTTTGATTTGTAAAGTTTCTATAAATTTTATAGAAAATGTTTTCTAGAACTGTGAGAAGCTTGCGACAAAAAGATAAATATCTTTAAGACGACTGAAGAATAATTTAAATATGTGAATCTTTTTATTTAGTGTAGTTAAGTGTGAAGATCTTATTGATGTAGTTCATTCCGGCAATGAATTATCATTCAGCAATGGTAAAAAAAATGTATTGAGAAAAATTTACATAGAGTTACCCAACGAAACATATAAACAATATAATCAGTCTTTGGTTTTCAATATTTTTTTTTATTATGCTTCTACTATTTTCAAAATAAGTTAAAAATCGAGAAAAGCACTTGTGTGCAAGTATCACCTACTTTCAATTACATCTATTCCAGTTTTTGTGAATAAGTGGCGGTATCCTTTGCAAGATTTTGCTTATATGCAAATTCACGGAGGATTGAGTTCGAATAGAATCGCCGATGCACTGACCACAGAGAAAATGCATAGAAAAATCGAAACATCCTTTAGTCCGAAGTGTTCGTCTGTCCAACGGTAATATTCAATATTCGCTTGCTTAAGCAATATTTCAAGTGGAAGAATTCTTAGGGCTTTGTTAAGTCGAGTGCGTAAAATTGGTGGGCAGTCGGTATTTACTCTAGTTCACACCGCGTTTAAGAAAAAAATACGTATTTCTATTCAAAAATCAAAAGCTATCATTCTATTGATATATTATATGTATACAAAGTTCAAACATCTCTTTTAAAGCGGCTTGTAACATAGTTTCAAATTCTGCACGCAATTAACAGTTTTAACGCTTCGTTCCACAAAACGTGAAGTTTTATGATGTATATATTTCAAGCGTGTAATACTATAGTGTTATATGGAAATACATAAATCTTTTGACTGATTCTTATAATACATACATATTTTATTCATTATTCTTCTGTTCAACTTTTTTAATAGTACATTTTAAAATATTAAATAATGCTGTAAAAGTAAGTAAACTGATAATTTTATGTAATTTAACTAATATAATTATTAATTAAAAATTAAAAAAATGTGGGATTTATGCTAGTACGCATAATGACTTTTAGTTATATGAAATAAATTAGTGTAACAATACTCATAAGTATTTTATAAAAATGCAGGTTAATATTAATTTATTACGCAATGTTAACAAATATTTAATTTTGACATATTAATAAGCGCAATAGAATATAAATATATTGTTTTACTAATTTTCATTATTCACATGGCATTTAATTATTTTTAATCATTAAAAATATTTAAATTTCTCTATTATTTCATTGTAATTAGAGCAATTACATTAAGTAAGTTGCCATTTTAGTTGGAGTATTATTTATTCAATGAAACATTTTGTTTAATACAATTTTGCAATATGATGGCATAATATTAATATTGTAGCTTTTAGGAATATCTGGATAAGAGCAAGAACAGTAAGAATTTCAACAAAATAACAAGTCATAGAAGTGTAAACTCAATGTATCTTTCAAGTACACGTCGGCTTTTTTATGAGGGATTAAATGTTTAAAAGCCAGGACCACACGCTGCGCTTTAGACTTATGAACGAAAATCGTTTTTCTCGTTCATTGAGCAATATCAATGGCAGACAAATGTAGTTCAGGCCACACTTAATACAAACAGTTATGATTAGATAAAAAAAACTAGCTGTAAGTGGAATTCTTTCTTAAGGCAATTAGGGCATCGTGCCTTAAGGCAAATTGCTGGAACTTCCCGTAACGCAATTCAAAATTCATTCAAATTAAAAATAATCAATAATAATAATCAATAAAAGTTGATCAATGATTTGAAACTTTTAATAGAATTTTGAACCATATTAAATCATTCTATCTTAAATCATTTATTCTGAAATATTTTGGAAATTCTGAACTTCTTTTTCAAAGCAATCGTACTGCTTTAACTGTATAAAGACGAAATATCAAAGCGCATAAGCGCCGCGTCGCCGTCTAACGCATAAGCATTGGTACGGAACCCATAGGAATGAAAACATAATTTATACTTATTGTTAAAATCTCTATAAAATATCCGATAATTTGATGTGCATATGTCTAATGTTCATTTTTGACCACTAAATGGCTCATTTTTTTACTTTTTCCTCCATATCTCCAAAGTCGTTGGACCTTCCAGGAATTTGAACAGTTCTTTATTTGGTCTCTTAAAAACTGAGTTACCGTTTTCGGCACTTTTATCCCCGTATCTTCGGAACGGCTAGACCTGCCTTCGCCAAAAACTAATAAGCACGACTCCTTATCAATACGAATCGAATGTTTTTTGAATTATTCAAATCGGTTGTTCCGTGTTCCCGAAATCGTCGACGAAAATTGTTATCCGCACATACATACATACACGCACACACACACACATACGCACACACACATACATCCATTTTTTCTAAGGTATGCCAAAATGTTCATTCTCGATTTATTTGCGATTACTATAACTTGCCCTACGGGAAGTTAATTATACAATGCAATCAATTTGTCTTGAGAAAGTCTTTTCTAATATGTCTCAAATTGTTTCTCTAAAACAATATGTATGTACGAGGTCTGTTCAAAAAGTACCCGGAATTTTCGTTTTTTCAAAAAAATATTTATTTATTCGTCTACATTAATGTGGTCCCCTTCAAAGTAGTCCCCCCCAGATATAATACACTTATGCCAGCGTTTTTTCCAATTTTCGAAGCACCCTTGATATTCACTTTTTGATATGTCCTTGAGCACTCTCAGCGATTTTCTTCAATCGAGAAAAACCGCCGTCCTTTCATGGGTCTCTTCAACTTTGGGAATAGGAAAAAGTCACACGGAGCCATATCTGGTGAATTTTTGCACTTTGCAACACTTTATTTCATTTTTTACGCAAAATTTAATACAAATTCTTTGACTTTTCAATTCTTCCATTGTAAAAATCGCCGAGCTCAGAAAAACACGTCGAACCTTAGCGACTACCACAGACAAAGTAAACAGTGAATATAGCTGAAAATTTCATCATACTTTAGGGGCATGTATACCAACACAATAAAAAAAAAAATTTGACAATCAGACACTCCAGACCCGCGAAATTTAATTATTAGTAATTCCGGGTACTTTTTGAACACACCTCGTAGATACTTCATCTTACTAGTTAAAAAACATATTTCTGTAAATAGATGCAAATAATTATTACATTTACCAGTAAACAGAAATATGTCAAATACAAGATTCTTTTATAGAAAAGTATTTAACAGTTATTTCTAATCTTATTGTGATAAAATTTTCGATATTTTATTAAAAATTGTGTAAATCGAACCTGGATTAATTACTTTTGTTAATCAATATTATTATCTGGTTGCCAAAATGTAAAATACGAAATGCAATTCTGTAACTGTAAGTGAATGAGATAATATTTGCTTTGTGCGTCATTTTCGAGGCTGGGGCGTCGTGTGTCCGCAGGCATTGCGTTTCCGTCGGAACGCCTCGACACTGATGTATGCAAATAGATGTGCTTCCGGTAGCACCAAGCCAAGACCCACAGCACACTAAAGCCATCATATTGCGAAACTCTTCAGTCAGAAGTACAAATTATGCTTGAAAATTACAAGTTACAATATTTTTGACTCTTGATTATTTATATTTGAAAACAACAAGTTACAATATTTTTGACTCTTGATTATTTATACTTGAAAACAACAAGTTACAATATTTTTGACTCAAGATTAGCTATTTTTTTTCAGAAATCTGAACATATTAATGTATTAATTCTAAAGTAACTCTTTAAAAACTTTCTGCTTAATTAAAAATACCAATTTCATTATTATTTTTCAATATCATGAATTACATACATTGTTATATGTATTTATGTTACGTAGTTATAAAATTTATCAAAATTCTCCTTCGATTAACTCAGGTTGTTGGGTTATAATTTAATTCTTGTAGCTGTATATAGACTGTATTAAACACTAATTTGTTTGTATATTATGTATTTGTTGCAGTTCTAATTAAAATTACTGATTTGTCACTAAGTTATAATGAAAGAAGATATATTTATTTATTAGTTATTATACATGTTGTTTCTAGGACTTTACTTTTAGAAGTGAACAACTAGTTCAATTAAAACACTCCGCTACTCCTTCTACCATTTCGTGTAAAGTTTAATGCCCTGAAGGTTGTCACCTTCATGTCCAATATAATAAAATAAGAATACGTCCAAACATTATATGTAGGTAGTAGTTTATTTATTGAATCGCTTGTATTTACGAGAAACATATCCAACGCATTGTTTGAATCGTGTTAGAATTCATTTACATTTCATTAATTTAAAGGACATATTTAAGAAATGAACATAGATTAAAAGAAGTGAATTAGAATATTTAACGACATTAAAGTAATGTCATTGAGTATGTTAAAGAGATATAAAATTTAAAAGAATAATGCATTAAGAAGTAAAATATATTGGAATATGTTGGTAAAATTTGTAATAGTGTGCTTATACAGAGAATTATTATGTAACTTTTATTTGAATCTGATTTGATGAAAATCTTACTATTTTTTTCAATCAGGAAGCCATTAATTATTAGCATAATTATTATCCGAATGAATATGCCTTGTTTCTGCTTTGAAAACATTTATGAATGTACAATGCATTTATAACAAATCTTTGTTGTGGATTAGTTATTACTTTCTATTGTTTCAAAATAGATTATTCGTTGGCGATGCCACAAATGTTGCAATACACTGCTATGTTCAATGGTATAATTTAAAAGATTTTTTAGACTCATTAGTATTTGTCGCATATTAGCATTTGAATGTTTCATATTGCGTTTTTCAAAAGCTTTCAATCGGTTAAAATCCTTGGCTGAGGTTGGCATTTTTGTTGGCAATAGTGCTCAACTTTTTAGCAATCTATTCTTGGTGTCAGACAAAATAGGTACAAGTTTTGTTTCATGATGATCTGTATGCTATGTGACTAGCATCTGATTCTAGACTTTGCTTGCGTCAGAAAGACGCGACGTAGCACCTAATTGTTTGGCAATTTCATTCTGAGAAACGAGATGAAGATTTTTGAAATAGACATCAAATAATATATCAAGCACGAGGAATAATAGACGGATGTTGTTTGCTTTGAATTAAAATAAGTTTGCATATTTTGAAAGAGTATAGACACATTAATATTTTGAGTTATTGTTTATAATTTGATGATTATATTTGAACCTATGAATCATGAAGGTGTAAATATAGATACATTACTTGTGTTTATAGATTTTGATGCTTTGTTGATAGCGATACATACCGTGAATATGAGTAACAATTTGCGTGATAAACTATCAATATACAAAATATATAAGTACTAGATAAATACTAGATTTCTATATCGTATGTCATGAAGTTTAATTTTATATAACACTATATTCTAAAAAAAATTTTTTTGTTTTTTCAGTGTCCATATGCATGTAATTACTAAATGTCCTTTACTGGACAGTTGTAAATAAAAGAGTTAATAAATAATAAGAGTTAATTTAAAAAAATATGCATGTAATAATTACATGAATCTAGAATGAAAAATATATAAAAAAATATAAAAGGTACACTGTGGAGAGTCCCCGAAATACTGTTAAATATTTCAAGTTTACCTTAAATGAAACACTAGGCTTAAACGAAACAATCATTGGAGTGAACTCTAGATAATTATTTCTTTTTTGTTCTTTTATTATTATTATTATCATTATTATTATTATTTTTTCGATTCCTCTCGTTTGTGTCACAATTGCTTATAAGATTAAATTTTATCTTGATTGCTATTAATGAATAAATAAAAAAAAACATGTTTCACAATATATTCCACATTTTGAATCTTTGCTCTTTTATATATTTTGTATTCTTTAATAATATTTTAATAAATATAAACACAAGTGAACAACTATATAAATGTAATTAAATAATGCGGCTTTACACCATCCCTAAACTATGGTATTTTGTTTATATAGCGAGAGTATCACTTTAGGCTATCAATTGAAGGGGCGAAACTAAGCTCATACGTGCTTTTAGCGACTAAAGATTTGAAGATAGGGAAGTAATGGATTATTCTAGTTTTTGTAGAAGTACAAATTATAAAATGTTCATGTTAGAATTCGAATACGATAACATTCATAGAACTTCTGTTTCTCTTATATATTATAGTATATTATTATTCAATATTAAATTTTTCAGAAACGACTTATGTTTTTAGATGTGAACTTAAACATGTTCTCCTTGAATATCACATAAATATATTATTGACCTCAACATTATTTTTAAAAGATTGTTAAAATGTTTGTTTAAGGTTTATTTATTTATTTATTTATTCATAAGAAAGCCGTAATCAATAATAGTAGATATTATTTCAGGCTCTTGTCAAGCTTATTCATAGTTAATATTAAAAGGATAGTAATTTTATAATAATCATAATAGCTGCACGAATTTTGCTTCTGAAAAAAAGAGCTGAAAAAAAGCATTCGAACATTAAATACAATGTTCATCATCAAGTTCATCATATTAAAGTCTATTTGACCACCAGTCAAGCTCAAAATTCTTGCACAAGGTTGAAAGTTATACTCATTTAAAACCGTAAAAAATTTAAATTAATAAAATAGCAATAAAAAAAATTTAAAAAAATATATGGTTGTACGATACCGATCAAATGGTCAGACTACATAGATACAGGATAAGGATTATGCAAGAAAATAGTTATTGAAATCAAATTGTGAAAATTCAGTAATGTCATAAAAAGCTAATTCTTTAAAAAGTTTAACTAGGGAAGCATGAAATTTTTTGCTATCTAAATTTCGGATATTGAGTGGAAGTTTATTCATAAGCTGAATACCTAGACCGTCGATCGTATTGAAAGAACTGGCTAATTTATATGTGCGCGCCTTAATAAGTTTGTGTCTAGTGTTGTAGTTTGAGGAGGACGAAGCCATATCAAAAAGTTTCAAATTGTTTTTGGTGAAAGTTAATGTTACCAGCAGAAAAATGCATGGGACAGTTAGAATATTGTATTTTTTAAATATGGGTCTGCAGGAGGCTTTACTGGGCAAGGAAAAAAATATTCGAATAGCTATAATACTATAATATATACTATGACAATAATAATATACTATAATATAATACTATAATAATAGATATAATACAATTTCTATAAAATGTTTTCTGTTTATGCCTTAAGTTCTGCTGTTACAAATAATAAAGAAATTAACAACTTATAATAAAATTTTGGCGGTATTTAGTGTACTTACAGTTAGTATTTGTTAACTCAAGTAAATTTTGTAAAGTTCTACAAATGTTTTAAATTATATATGAATATAAAAGAGATCATATGCTTATATTAGATTCTTATTAATTTATATATTTTGACAATCGCACGGTATACAGTTAAATTACCATTGATGACTCAAGTTTATTCTTTAAGTTTAATAAGACAATGCATCAAAGGTCTCAATTACTTTTGATTTTTTCGGTTAATCTTCTGAGTATATAATCAACATCTCTGAAGAGTACATAATGGTTTAACAAAAATAAACTTAATGATTTATAAAACATTTGATTTATGATTCAGTTTGAACGTACTATCCCTAAAACTTAGTCATGAATCAATTGTTCATCGACCTAGCCCGAGCGCGTTCGTCTCCTGCCCTATCCGCGCCCAGCGTGCCCGCAAGGCGAAAACTGTTCGGCTGGCGGAGGAAATCTGCTGTAATTGAAACAAAATAATGCGATAATACGCCCGGACTTGAATACATACAGCATAGACGACGGCTGCCGCTTACTCTAATTTACCTTAAACTAGCCTATGGGCCTCTGTAATACCAAGATATGATTAAATTTCATTAGCAACATAAACAAGAAATTAGGACGCAGGATGCTGTCTGTGTCTACTGGCGTTGCTTTGATAATTATGTGCAATTGCGAATAAAATGATCATGAAACGTAATTGATAAAAATTGTAGACGTCTTTTGTTTTTTATTGGCATTTTTTGTGATCTATAAAAAATACCAAACCTCAAACCGCAGAAATAATACGTATTGTTTTCCTTAATAATCGGACTTAACATCAACCACTTTATTTCATTCTGGTGAATTCAAGTAATAATTTGATCAAATTTAAGGAATTCTAAAATCACAAACACAAATTTGCATTAGTAGAAAAATTAATTGGAATATACATGATCTTATTTTAAAAGTAATTTTACAACAAGTCATAGTAATTTGGTTTCGAATATCTATTTGCCAAGTCATTTATGTTTTACGATATATTAATCGATTCCTAACAATCTCATCGCTCATTAAATTGATTTCTAATCAAATGTAGCTAAATAAAATTGTAATAAATAAGTTGCCAATTTACGGTCAACGATCTGGATTCGATATGTTTGTATAACTAAAATGTGAAAATATTGAAATTTGGCGTGAAGCCAATATCTTGTGTGAATGGGATTTTAAGTTAGTAAAAATTTAAAATGATCATTATGCATACGTTGCTTGTTTCGCCTGGATCGTAATCTATAAAATTAGAGTTGTTTGATAATTATGCTTTTAGTACATAATAAATATTATATTATAAACGTCAGTTGATTCTACATCACTTCTGTTCATCATTAATGGGAATAACGATATAACTTTTATTTCAATTTTTGGTAGTCAAATTTACGCATTCGAATCATTTAGCATTAAATTATTGACGATCATGTGAATTAATATTTTTGTTTCCAAAATATATCACCTTTTTACAATTTGTTGCATTATGTAAGTAATATTTTATGTCTATTTCCACTTTTGTTATAGTAGGTAGGTACTACTTTACTTTTCTCAATGGCAGGGCAGAGTCATATATTTTTTATAATTTAAACTATATTCTATCATAAATCCATAAAAATATTTTTCTTATTTTCAAATCAAAATATTTGCGTGCGTTCTAAAATGGCGCGCTATATAAACGCGGCCCTTTAAGTTACAGCTTGCCCCCTTACTTAAACAATTTAGACAAAATCTAAATATTATTTTTTCTGATATCAAGCACGATTTCTTCTCTCTCTTTCAATAGTAAAGAAAAAATCACAACGCTTAGACAAATGATGCGGTAAGATATTTTTCTCTGGTTTGTTTTGAAAATATCTGATTTGGTTCATCCCTCCAAGAAAAGTCCACAATGTTTTATTTGCACAGAACGATGAACGGTTTTGTTCTGAGTAATTGGGGTTTATTCAACGATTAATTATTCTAATGGTGTCAACTGCTATAGGTTAAATACTTACAAAAGATTCTCGATTTTTAATTGAATTCATATTTCAGTTTTTAAAATAATCGATGTTTTTCAGAAATTCTTTGTTAAAACTTAAAGGTCTTTTTAATATTATAAAATTTTATTTATAAATATAATACGGAGTGCAAATATCTTCAAATTTTAATTTTCTATTAATTACTGAATAATACTGAAACTACTGGCGATAAGTATGCTTTTTACGTAAAGAGTAAAGGTATTAAACTTGAAATTCGCATCAAAAGGTAATTATCTATTTTTTATTTTTAACAGTTACATCCCTGTAAGCTTTGTGCTTTGCAATTATATATAGTTTCTTGTATTTGCCGAATGCTGATAGAAAGCATTTTCCTATCAGCAATCTCATGTTAGAAATACATTATGAACCTAATGAATAAACTCAAGTTGTTGTACCAAAATACCGTTAATTAAATTATTTTTTATTATTTGTATAAAATTAACTGAAATTTCGGCATATCTTACAACTATTACTACTATTATTATATTTTCTATTAAAATCTTAGATACGGTCTTCACCACTACGAGGTACAAGAATCTTTGTCGCATGCTCCACCGTACCGCGTTCTCTTGCATTATTAAATCATCTAATTTCCAAAGTTCGCTAGGCAAAGATGTTGAGCAGTTAATTTGTTCATCTGATTGTACCCCCAAGAACTTGAGGTTCATTTCTTATTCAACCCAGGAGACGCAGGGTGGGCTCAGATACCACTCCCGGTTGCATTGTGTTCCTTACCCTCGAGCCAGGAATAAGGTCTTTCCTGTACTAAGATTATAAGGTCCCAAATTGGCCGAAGGCTTTGTCACCATGTCTAAACTTTGAAGCTCAAGGAATAATGCGACACAATAGGTTGTTTGATATTGTTTAAATGTTAAGTTTGTTTTGGGAGTTTAAATGGCCAACGGAGACTGTCTTTTCATTGTACGTCACATTTCCTTTCCTTTTGGAAACGTTACAATTATTTAGTAATATAGCTGCATATTTTAATTGTCTTATAACAATTATGGTAAAGTATTTTTCTAGTCTTTTTGTTACTAACAAACATTTGATTTATCTTTATAGTCTCTGAACATGTAATGTAATTAACTTTTCCTAGCATAAGTTATTTAAACTTTTAACTCATAAATTATGAAAATTGTTTTATTATTTCAAAACTCTCTCAAACGGAAAATATTTTTTTCAAAACATACACTGCTTTAGCAGCGCGGATATAAAACATGAAGTTCAAATAGGGACAATGAATATGCGTATGTAGCGAGTGTAAATAAAGCGCACAGATGGATATGAAAAATGGCCAAAACGGCAATAAAAGTGCAAAATACAGAACGGACTCGAAAAATCTCGTTAAAAGTAAACAATAAGAACAAAGTAAAAATTACAGAAAAACGCGAGTGCATGTGTATAAATGATTTTTGTATTTGTAATGCTAATTAAAACGAATAAACTTTTTTCACTTATTTTGTAATGTACTTGCCAAAGCATGTGTTATATGAATACTGGCAAAGAATTAATTAGTTCCTTTGTTTATGCTATTATATTATTTTAATACTTTGAATTTTTGAACAGATTTCGAATTAAATATTGTCAAGAAGTTTGATTTAGCATTTAATTTCCTATTTGTATAATATAGTTTAATATATGTGATAACAAGATATTAACATATGTACGAAGTGTTTATTAGTGTAAATAGAACACTTCATTTTTATATACCATAGTGAAATACTTCAATTTTCATGCATTTTATGCTATTTTAGTCAACGTTTTTAAAATTACTTGTGAAAAAACGTTAATGAATCCTTTTTGTTTTTAAGGAAGGTGTTAGAAAATCATACGTATTATTGAATTTTAGCGAGCTTTCTGAGCTTTTGAAATCATTTTAAATAGATGGTAAAGTGCATTTTACCTAGTTTGGTATTTTAAATCAATTTAAAAGTTTTACAAGCTAAATAACTTCTCATTTTTATTTATTAGAATTGAATTTGGACAGTGGTTAATATAGATAGACCATAGGTTCATAGGTAAACTATTTTGTGTCGTGGACACCTTGACTTTGCCATGGACATGAACAACTTATTAAACGTTTCATATGTACCATTTAGGGTTTATACAAAAACCGACATTTCAGAAAACCGGTTTTCGAATTTTAATTTTACTAAAAAACCGGTTTTAACCGGTTTTCGAATTTTATATAAAAAAATTTTTGCTCGAATATTCTGTAATTTATCCGCAAATTTAGTGTAATTTAGAGCATAATTTGACTGAATTCATTTATTGTTTAATTTTATGGATAGTAAACAAAATTACTTTAATTTTAATTAGTAGAACTAAAAAATAATAGTTTATCTTGATTAAATAACTTTGAAAATAATCATTCGTTATTCATGCATCATTTTAAAAATGAAAATATTTTTATGATAGTAAAAGGAAATTTTTCGAATAAATAAAATAATACATTTTTAAATAAAAAAAATCATTAAATTAAAATAAAATAAAAAAATATTAGATACATGTTAATACATACTTGTTAATATCAATTATAGTTTTAAAAACAATTAAGCTAAACTCGGGTAATTTCTGTTCCGAGCAATTTTAATTAATTAATTTTAAACATTCTAATTGTTTTTTTTTTTGTTTAATAAAATATGATTTCAAAAAAACTGAGAACGTCTATCGAATTGCTACTTAGACGTGTTTTTTGTTTACTCACAAAATTTTTTGAAATAGAAAATACTCCCATACTTGCGACCAAATTATGCTTACTTGTTTTTTAAAGCCTGATATAATAAGTTTTTTGTTCTTTGTGGCTTCTAGAGTTTAAAACTCTTTTTTTAAGTTAGAGTAGAGGTAGTTACTTCCTCAAGAAGAAGTCACACTGATTTAAATTAATATATACACTTGTATAAAATTCTAAATTAATATATACAAAACCTTTCTAGGAATCATTGCAGACTGATAAGATATGAAATGCTATTGAACCGATATGATTTCAAGAATCAAAACGCTTTCATCTATATTTTATATTCGGTTATATTTGTCCTTTTCCACATATACAGTAAAAACCGACTTTTTCGCAAAAAACGGTTCTTGAATTCCATAATTTTCGCCAAAAAAAACGGTTGTTAAAACCGGTTTTTGATAACCGACAAACCCTAGTACCGTTGTGGAAATCACTGATATAGACAGATAAATGATGATCAATTAGCAACATTTATTATAGATGTGTTTAATATAGATTTTAAGAAAAAACTGGATTTGAATGACGAATGAATTTCTATTATAAACATTAATTATTTACAACAGTGTTTTGTTATTGGACTGTATAAAAAATCCAGATACTATATATAAGTTTTATTACTATCGACAATTTCCATTTTCCACAAGTTCGTGTACCAGTATTTTATACGATAAATAATCTGGTTTTATTAAAACTTTTAAATTAATCTAAAAATCCACTTTTTCGCCGGCGCAGCGTATGCAAATCGCGCTCTGCAAAAACAATTCAACCCACCTTTGCTCCGCGCAACGTTGAAAAAACCTATTTGCAATTTCTAATTCACTAGCGTATGCAAAATATCAATAACCGGATATAATGAAAAGCAAATAGCGGTACAAGCTGATTAAAAAGTTATTTGCTTTTATATTTAGAACAATGTTCTACCGGTACACAATACCTCGCGTTGGTTTAACCCTTATTAACCCGGAGCATGTGTGTGGTTATGGTTATGGTTTCGTCCGGCACAGGTAAATTTGGTTATTATTAGGCCTAAATTAAGTAAATCACGCGGTGCGCGCATATCATGATTTCACAAAGAGGATTTTTGAATGTTAACGCATTTTAAATGACCTATGATCTTATTCCGTAATCTCTGTTGATGTGAGATGACTGTTCTTTTTTATGTTCTGAGTTTTATCATATAAAAAATTTACTTGATAAACCTTAAATAATTAAAGCATAAGAAATTTTTTAATTGTTATAGAAGAAGAAGAATTTAGAGTTATAATAATATCTAATAACTTTATATTATTTAGCTCGTGCATAAAATAGACTTTTTTCTTACAAGGAGTAACCTTAGGTTCCTTATATATAAGTAAAATCTTTTGAGATTTTGATGAAATTTTGTATGGTGATAGAGTTTATAATCCAACTGAACTACTTAAAATATTATAGGTCTGTGAGAAGTGGTTTAATTAAAATAAATACCCGCATAGCGTTCTCTCTTTATGAAACTACTTTTCATAGGCTTATAATATTTTGAGCCATTTGTATTTGGTTTGACTATCAACTTTATCATCATGCGAAGTTTAATCAAAATCCCAAAATAGTGAACCTCAGGTTCTCCTTATTAGCAATTTCTCCATTTAAATCATGATCCCATAACATGATACTTATGTTCGAGTTTTCTTAATTAAATAATTAATTATTTTCTTAATCTATGTATGAATAATCTAACAATGAATGAAATTTATTTGAATATTTTTATTTTAATCGATTTATGGTTTCCTTAAAATCGTTGTTTGTATCACAGTTTAAATACTTGAATATGCCATTTGTCGATTAATTTTTAATAGAAAAAAAAATAACATATATTAAATTGTAGTTATTGTTATTAAAGTTGTCTTTCTTATCGTATTATATTTTATGACCTTCGTGATACAACACGTATCACATTTAAAACATCTTCAAATATTTCAGAAGCATTTCTTGAAACAAAATGTATTTGAAAGTACACCTTGTATTTGTTGACAAAAAATATTTTTTTTTATGTTTTTAGGTGCAAATAATATTACTCAAACTTCGTCAATAAATCAACACAATAAATTATATTTATTACCACTTGAAATTTAACTTTTCATTTAAAGCGTTAATTATATATTTATATATTTTTGGAACGTAGCCAAGCTTGGTTCTGGCATCGATAGTAAGTATATGTTAAAGTGGCAATGAAATTAAATGTTTCTTAAAAACTAAAATACACTTTTATGATAGCGCATAAAGTTTCATAATCATATTTTTATTAGAATCAAGCGCCGACGTCTGAAAGCAAAAGTGAAACTAAAAGAAATAACTGATTATTATTAATATTGAATAGTTGTGACTGATTTAAATACTAATATTAAAATATTCTGAATATATTTAATTTCACTTCTATTTTTTTTTAATATTACAAAACTGAAAATTGATAATTATGAAAATACTCTATTAAATTTGACGACAAAATTTAAACTATTTTGAAAATTATCGATGTATATAATCTGCTCATCATTAATTACTTGCAAGAAATGAAAATCTATAATTACTGGTTTTAAGCTCTGAGTTCCAAGTTAAATTTCGCCAAAAATTATTTGAAGATTGCAAAAAATTTACATACTAAAATTTAACAAAATGCAGATCTCGGTCTTGGAATAACTTCATTACTTTGGAATTATATAGTAAGTACCCAGTTGAAGCGGAGTGAATAAAAAAATTTACACGAACCCTGAGGGTATTAATGCAGTGAATGGATTGATCGTGTCCTGAGGCAAATACCACCCCTGTTGTCAAAACACTTACATCAAAATCGTGTTATGTGCAAAGGTGAATTTACTTTCACTGGCAAGAAATCTTTTTTTTATAAAAATGCGAAAACATGGTTTATATTGATTATATTGTTTAGCTCATTGTTATATCAATAGAGAGTAGTTTAAGCGAATTCACAAAAACAATTTATCGTGTGTTGTCAGTGCGAAAACTACATCATAGGAATAATTGAATAAATTTATTTATTTAATCATTTTTAGTGATTAATAATATGTAATTAACGACTTTTAAATTTAAAAAAACGTAAGAATAATTATTATTACCAATTGAAACTGCTTATAATATCGATGCCCAATTCTCTATTTATCACTCTATAAATTCACTTATATTAACTGAGCTTAGTATACTAACCAGAAACTTTATTGAAATAAAAAGGAGTTTATAAACATTTTTATTTACATTGCTGTTGACTGCACAAGTGTAACTATTATATATTTTAGTACTAGAAGATGTTGATAGTCTTAATTGGAATTGTTAAAAATATGGTAAATTTATTTCAAAGGCAAAGGCTAGTTTGGAGCATGTATAATCATTCAGTATTATCAAAATCATTATGTAATCATTATTCTAGTTGTAACCGTCTAATTAATGTTTATTAAGCAAAACAATCAAAATAGAAACCAGATTATATTTATCTACATAAGTCAGGAAATGAAATTTAAGCTAACTAATGAAATTTAAATAATCGAATTCTCAAATTCTAACAATTTTCAAACAACCAGTATTAGATATCCGCATTTACAAATGAAACTAAAAATATACGATCATTTCTATTGCGCTGTTTGCGTTGGCAGAATCACACTTCCCAGATTTATCACCAGCCCGACTGTTCTGACCTTAGTTCGGTTTGCCAATGATCCACTAACATTAACTCTGACATTTATTAGAAGATGGCCTATGAAATAGTCTAATTCGATCTTTTATATCCTTTACAACAAAGTTACTTGTTTGTTTGTTTCATTGGCGCTTAATTTGACGCCTTTTTATGCCAATTCTAATTTGTTTTCAATTTTTTTAATTTGGTTTACTTGTTTATTGATTGATTGATGAACTACGCGGACTAACTTACACAGTAACACACACACAAACACACTTTCTTAGTAAAGTTACAATTGCGGTTTATTAGAAAATTACGTTTTTTTATTTCAAATATAATATCTAAACTTGTTGCAGAGGTTATATTTAACGATATATTTAATTTAATGATATAGGGATTTTTTATTTTTACTGTTTATTATCCATAATTAACTATTTAATACCACATTCACTAGCAAACCAAGTAATTCAATAATGATAAGATTTGATTTCTAAGACGGTTACTAACAATGATGATTGTTGCTCATAAATATTCAATCAGTCAAAAACTTATTCTAAATCAATCAATGCAAAACACGTCTAATTATCTCAATGTCGTTAATTAGAACATTTTCCATTTCATCCCTTTCAAAATTCGTTCTAATACACGATATACCTGCATTTGATCAGACGACATCATAGGAAACGTCAAAAACGCATCAGCAGTCGACAAATCATGAAATGTGTCGTTTGATTAAATCAAAGCGACGAACCCTAAATAATATCACATCGCCCTACGCAC
>NW_020539725.1:32050296-32067614 GCF_003426905.1 Ctenocephalides felis | reverse complement strand
TATATTTATTCTGTCAAAATGGATTCAGCAGTAAATGAAACAAACGAAGAATACTGAATTTAATGAATCTTGGCATTGTAGCAATCTATAAACCAATAACGTATTCTGTATTTTCATTTCAGAAAACACATTTTTCGTACTCGAATTCACAATCCAATAAGACTTTTAGCAAGCAGAAAAGAAATTGATTGAATGCGACAGCACTCGTTTCGGCTTCTACGCGCCTTTTGTTTCGGGGCCCCTTGCCTCGTCCGATATAATAACATAAAGCCCAACACAAATATCTAAAAAGGTTTAACAGCCTCGTCAATCATCATGGAAACCCTTTTATTTCAAAGTTCTTTGAATCAGAGCTTCTTTAGTAACGTTTCATGAAAACTTTTGATCTTCACATGCAATTATAAAATCTAAATTTTTGAAGATAAGATCGTGATGTTTCACTCATATAATTTTCATATGAAGTTGACTTAATTTTAGATAATAAAAAATGTAAAAGTAATTAAAGACAATAAGTTATGTGAATATATGAACGAAATAGTTAGTATATACTCTCACTCTCACGTTTGGTTCTTAATTAGATTTTTAATGAGCACAGTTATCAAGATTTTTAATACCTAACTTAATTGAACAGAAAAGTGTGTGAATAGGTATCAGAATAGTCAAATTGATCCAAAAATGCCAATTATTACGTAAATAGAACCATGAATAGTTTTTTTTTGTCATTATGCTATATGCTTTTCTTATAGAATTTTGTATCTATATTACACATTTTATGTCAAATTACTTTCATCCCGATAGTATTGAAAAAACTTAAATTTAATGAATTTATGGGGTCAATTCTCCAGTAAAATATACCATAACATAGCGTTGCCATGACAAGCTATGCTATGGTCTACTTTACCGAAGAATTGGCCCCTGATGTTTATTTAAAAACTTGAGCAAACGACATTGATTCACACTTCATGAGCTTTTGGAAAACTATTATCTGAAAATAACCATCATGTCATATTTTCAAACAAATTAATGTTTCCAATTTCTACCGTAGTAAATAATCTTCTTACCAATGGATTATTCATGATCACAGGTATTTAGAACGAAAGGCTTTTTATGCGCTTTTAATACCCTTTACAATAACTCAACAAATACAAGAATAGAAATTTTGCTAATTATAATAATAAGTCTAAATCCCACCAGATGCAAAAAGGATTAAAAACCTCTTTAATGTAAATAAGATCAGTGTTTGTAGAACACCCGCCGACGACCTTGGCATAATTCCGAGCACTCTAATAATAATTCAATGAAAGATTTTCCGAATTGATTATGCAAATCTTTCCCGCGATATTGATGTCAATCAATCAAGCCGAAGTTAAGATGTTCCGAGGATTATTAAAACACAAAACGGCATCCCATGGATTTCATAAATTGAACCTGAGGAAGAAAAACATCATTTCCTCAAAGCCGAAGGAATTATCGCGTAACAAATGTTGACTCTTACAAGTGTTGGTATAAACGTAATTGAAGTTCTTCTGGCTATTAAGCGACTGTGGGAATAAAAAACTCCATTAATTTATTCTTAACGCGGTTCAATGCCCATCTCTATGCTAATGAACAGAATATAGTAGAATAGTAGATTTAAATGAACTTTATCACAAAAGCGATGCTGTTTTATGAGAAATATTGCCTATATTAATCAGAGTAAGTAATTACTTATCGTAGAATGGCATTGTTTTAAAAAGAACAAGATAATGTCATTACTTACTAATTAATTGCTTCTATTGAATCTAACTCAAGTGACATATATATTCAAATTCAAATCTTCATGGCTTTTACAATCAGTCGATTTTAAATATGAATTCATCTCTATATCATTTAATAAATTATAAAACAATTTCAAACGTAAATTTATATATTCCAAATTAAATTATTACAAATATTGAAGTACATTTGAATATACATAATTAGGTTTTAGCTACCAAATATTCTCTAAGATTTGCTTTGCTTTATAGTATGTTGTAGGAAACTTCCCATGGCATTCGAGTCGAGCTGGTTCATTGAGTTTTCCGTACGAGCATTACCTTTGTAAAATCAGTCAAGTAATTTGTGATAACCTTTGATACAATTTTCTCATAGTTTAACTCGTAGTTAACATTTTTTCAAAAATTACTATTTGTCTATATTATATACTATTTGTCTATAGTATATATTACGATGACATTTAGTAATGGTCGTATCCTAATTGTGACTATACTTAACAGTATTTTTGACGTTCCTTTTCATATCCCCGGAAAACTTATTTCCACTTGAGATTTATAATTCCAAAGTAAAAACTTTATACCATAATACTGCTTTATATCGAGCTGACCGAAGTTGGAATGAAACCCGGGACTAGGGTTTACGTTCTTTACGATTACATCATGGCTGGCTCAACAAATAGCATAGGAAAACCATTTTTCATATGTAATAACATTATGATATATGAATTTTGGATATTACAAATCGCTTGTATAGTATAAGCTGAAAGTATAATCAGAAGAACCATTAAAAAAACTTTTGAAGATGATCTTTTAATTTAGAGTCCCTGATTATTATTTAATAGAACATCGTTTCAAAGTAGGTACCTGTTTAGAAAACGGTTTTTGTTGTAAACTTTTTCCAAATAAGTAAAAAAGAAAATTTGGAAACGACAAAGCTTTCGATTGAAAGTTTTAACTCGGTTCTCTTTGTAAATACAAAAATTTTATAGCAAGTTTATAGTATCTGTAAAGATTTTTGGTTTATTTGATAAACACACGTATTCGGTTAAGTCTTCATTATTACATATGTTATTAAAAATCTCTATAAGCATGTTATTGAAATAATTTTTCGGAACAGGGATGTCAGATCCAATTCAATATTATGTATCATGTCCACTTTCAAGCAGAAGTCCTGGCTACTATCATAATATTCGAAAACCAACACTAAATATTATATTTAGTTTTTGATTATAACTCCTATATGAGAAAAAAACTTCCAAACCGAAGTAATTTCTTTCGAAATTCTTTCATGCGTTTATTAATTATGATTGAATCTATACGTACATTTCGTATTTAGAAAGTGGGTTTATGGTCGTAAAAACTATTGTCTCACAATAAATCAAAAGCTTGTGCAATTGCTTAAATCGTTACTTACGTAAAAACAAATTGGTTTGTTAAAACATTTGTATTGCGTAAGGGAACTAATCGATGAGTGTCGTTGTGTGAAGTTGAATAAAATATTTGCCTCCGTACCACTCTAATAAATAGTTATAAGATTAATGTTGGATAAATGTAATTTCGCCAGTATTGTCCAAAATAAATTTCTCCAAATAAAGAAAATTAATGAAAATTGTATTTCGTTCATACATTCAACTTCAATATGCTATTAACAAACCCTCTATCTGATACAACTACATTTGTTCTCGCGCCATAAAATTTTTAATCTTGAATTTTTTTATCGTTTATATCACTAATGTCTTTCGCGGAGTAATCAAAGTCAAACAATAATCTCAAATGAAAATCGTATCTCGTGAGTATAGCTGCATATATGATCATAAAATGTCAATACTATATTTACAGTTAATTAGTCAAAAATGGATAGGACAAGTACTGGGTTGTCATTCATTCAAAAAGCAATACAATCGTTGGACGTATTTTTGTTTTATTATATTGGCCATGAAGGTGACAATCTTCATGGCATTGAGCTTTTACACGGGATGGTTGCTACCTCTGGTAGAGGGGATAGCGGAGAGTTTAATAGGAATAATTGTACACTTCTAAATGTAAAGTCCGCGCAACAACATGTTTAATAAATAATAAATAAATATATCTTCTTTTATTATAACTTAGTGACAAATCAATGATTGTAATAAGAACTGCAACAAATACATACACATACAAAACAAATCAGTGTTGAATAAAGTCCATAGTTACAAGGGTTAATTAACCATTTAAGGGTTAATAACCCAACAACCTGAGTTATCGAAGGAATGTTTTGATAAAAATAAAAAATGAATTAAAACAATTACTGAACGTCCTAGTATAACAGATTGTAATTAAACGTATAATAAAAGTGATTTGTTTGCATGTAAATAAATGAATATTGAACTAAGTAGCAATAGGTAAAAAACCATTAAAATAGTAAAACAGATAAAATCACTAAAAGTGTAAATTTATTTTGTACCCTTGGCTATATCAGCTTGAAAGGTATCTCGGTTTTTGTGATCTTTTTATAAATCTTTGTTTACCCAACAAAAAAGTCGATAAATTAAGATCTCTAACGAGATGCTTAAATGACTTCGAAGTGCATAAACACCGATATTAATGCACGCATTGAGGAGATGAATGCGAACTTGTAATTTATTGATAAAATCGCATTAACCTTGTCTGGTAGTTTATGCGCTCTGTAAAAACCGGTTTCTTATTCATAATATTTTTTTAACGATTCACGTTTTTTTTAATTCGCTGAGATTACGATAAGTAACTGAGAGTAAAAGAATTTAGCAAAAGCCGTGAAACAAATTAGTGATATGAACGATGAAAATATTCAAGATTAAAAATTTTATGGCGCGAGAACAAGTGTAGTTGTATCAGATAGAGGGTTTGCAAATAGCTTGAACAATGAAGTTTTTTTTATTGTTTTGGCATCAATCAGAACTTAAGAGTCCTATAAGCTGTTGGGCTAATTTGCCTAGGTCGGTTTTATAGATGGCAACCCAAACAGTTGTCTCATCTTTGTGTGATAAATTTTATTATTACAATTTTTGGAATAGGAAACATTTTATTGATGCAGCAATTTCAAATGTAGCTATCTACATTTCCAATGAAAACCGATGTTACTACTGCTTGACATCAAGAGGCTTAAGCTCCTCAAAGTATGATTAAACCCGGAAGCTGTGATCCAGGTATAGTCGCTCTACCCATGATTTAAATTTAATTTAATTTTAAAGCTATCAATTAGAGAATGAATGTAAAATTTTATAAAATAATTAGTAATGAGTACTATTAATAAAAAAGTCTTATTTCGTCGTCTCTACACACATGTCAAGGTTCCCATTGAGAGAATATTGTAAGAATGTATTATACCAATATAAAAATATCTTGTTCGCTTAATTTATAAACAAGATCTCGGGTTGCGCAATTTCTTTTCGCTTCGCGTGCTTTTCGGCGGCTCGATTCGACTCGGAATCCCATAACAGAAAAAACATTTGCGAGCTTTCCCACAATCAGTTAAAATACCTAGTCACAAAGATTATAAATATTTAGTGGCGTCAGTAAGAGGTTCGGACCTTTTTCCATTAAATTATAAATAAAAAATGACCGGTGTGTATTTATATACATTTGGGATGAAAGTGCATAAGGGCGTATTGACGTAAGCATATATATTAGAGCTAAGGGTAGTATTTAGAGCAGCTATTTTCATATGTAATTTTGTTACGTTTGTGGCTTTGATGTGTCATTTAGTAGCAGTAGAAGTATATACTTCAGAACTTCAATTGATGCCGATCATCAGGCTGGTTTATCGACAATAATAATGCCGAATAAACGTTACCATTTATAAATTTATTTACTTGAAAAGGTAGAAAAATATTTTTTTTATTTCATTTTTATTTTGATTATTTTGAACAGCAAATATACTGAAGAGTCTCTTAAGGTGTTGTGCTAATTATACTTAATACTAGTCGGTTCTACAAAAGGCAACCCTAACAATTGTCCTTTGGACTAAAGGACTTAGGACTAAAATAAGCTATCATCACGCAGAGATACTATGGTAGATTATTTTAGTATTTTTTTAATAAAGTAAGGTTTAAAAAAAATTTTTTTTCTTATAAATTACAATCTGTCTAAATAGAAAGACATTAAGTAATTAGTTTGACAAATAAATATTAAATTTTAAAAGGAAACCCCAGTGGTTCACCTTTTATTAGTGTACTAAATTATATTTTAATTTTGTTATAATAAAGAAACAAAAAAAAAATTCAAATATACATACAATTATAAACAAAGTACATTACATAGACTACACATACACATACATGCACACACCTATTTTAAATAATATGGTAGAACAACTTATTATTAATTAATGTGTTACATCTATTAATTGTATTCTTTTTAATCTTATATTATGTGTGGTATTGTAAAGACTTGCAATGAGTTCGTTTGGATGGTAGGTTTAAAAAAATGTAAAATGAATTATATTAATCAAAATATGCCAGTTTTCTATATCAAATAATTTGTGATCGTTATTCGTAAAGATACAATTGCAATGACGAGTGAAAACTTGAAACCTAACGGTACTTGTAAAACATTCGAGGGAGACAACAGGGCCGCAAAAGCTATGTCTATATAAAACATTAACTTGTCATATGAAATTGTCAACGTAATTTCACCATGAAAAAAGTTACCAAGCAGGTCACTTGATTGCACAGTGACTTTTCTTCTCACAATCTATCAATTTCAAAATCAAATTCAACAGAAGTTTTAGAATAACAAGCTTTGAACCGATTCTTTTGTACATCAATCATGCAAATTCCACGAATATAACAAACCTCTAAAATTAGCATACCGTCGCGTCGTACATTTCACATCTATTCTCAGAGGATGGCGGGTACTTCTTAAATTCCTGCATAAACGCATTCTTCATCTCGTGAGCCCGGTGGCTGCACAAAGGACAGGGACCAGAAACTTTTCGCGCCAATTTTAGCAGTAAGAGATTATATAGGATTCACAATACTACAGGTAGAATTCGAGTGAGGTGCGACAAGTCTTGTCATTAAGTGACCCGTGCAAACACCTGTTCCTTGACAAGTTTATATAATGTAACCATATTAGTACCAGTTTGCTAATCATTGTATTGTCAGATCGATCGACACATAATAATAAAATATCTAATCAATTATATCAATATAACAGATTTTTACAAACATTGTAGTAATTTTACACCCATTGTAGTATTGTTTACAAACATTGTAGTAATTTACACCCATTGTAGTAATTTTACACCCATTGTAGTATTTTTACAAACATTGTAGTATGTTTAAACCCATTGTAGTATTGTTTACAAACATTGTAGTAATTTTACACCCATTGTAGTAATTTTACACCCATTGTAGTATTTTTACAAACATTGTAGTAATTTTACACCCATTGTAGTATTTTTACAAACATGGTAGTAATTTTACACCCATTGTAGTATGGTTTACAAACATTGTAGTAATTTTACACCCATTGTAGTATTTTTACAAACATTGTAGTAATTTTACACCCATTGTAGTATTTTTACAAGCATTGTAGTAATTTTACACCCATTGTAGTATTTTTACAAACATTGTAGTAATTTTACACCCATTGTAGTATTTTTACAAGCATTGTAGTAATTTTACACTCATTGTAGTATTGTTTGCAAACATTGTAGTAATTTTACATCCATTGTAGTATTGTTTACAAACATTGTAGTAATTTTACACCCATTGTAGTATTTTTACAAGCATTGTAGTAATTTTACACCCATTGTAGTATTGTTTACAAACATTGTAGTAATTTTACACCCATTGTAGTATTTTTACAAACGCCTAATTTAATTAAATTTAAAAGTACGCCTATTTAATTTTAATGTTTTTTTAGTTTTCCCAAAAAGGTTGATAACTTTACACTCAATAAGAAAACAATAGTTGGTTGGTATTATATATAAATAAGCAGAAATAATATATTTAATATATAGAACTCAATATTTTAGTTTCCACAAAGAATAAATTTTCAGAAATACTATAGAATGTTACAAAAAATATGTGAAATGAATATAATATATAGAAAAAAAATGAGAATGCCTTATTAGCTGAAATAACCATATCATAAATAACACGAGTTGTCATAAACAACGCACTAGGCGATTTCTCATCCTTACCAAGAACTTGGTAAGGCTGGGTATCCATGAACTTTTATGTGGGCACTTCTATATATTTAGTAAAATCATTCATAACTCAAACCATAAGCAAAACGTGATACTTAATTGCTTTAATGTAATTCTTGTGAGATATATGTACAAGTAAACGAATTCTATATACATACCTAATAAACAAGTCCTTTGACCTTACTAGTGTTTCGATATAGCATTAAATATTAACTTTCAAAAAAATCTTTCTTAAGGGGGTATTCTAGTGTAGAACGATGAATTTTAGGTCATTTTTAAAGTGTCGTAAAAGAAATCAATGGATGTTTTTACTATTCATTTTTTACCACTTGTTTATTAATATTATTAAAATACAAAACAAAAATTAAAAGATAAAAAAGTTGAAAATTGTAAACACTGTCAGCTGATGAAGTGGGTGGTCTCAAAAAATTGGCACCTCAATCTTGACATGATTTCAGCCCTCCTAGCCATCCGAAATAAAATAAATAAAAAGATTATTAATCTACAATGATGTCGCAATCGCCCGAACTAGCGATGAGTAAACAAAATGATTTTTTACAAATTGGCGACTGTTTGAAAAAAAGTCGTTTTTTACTGTTTTTTTGAGTTTCTCGAATTTTTTAAAAATAGTAAAAATTGGAATTTGGGGATAATCCTAGTTCGGCCTATAGATAGGTCTATAAACAAGACTCTCTGAACATTTCAAGTGAATCGGTCGAGAAATCGTGTCAACAGTACTAAAAAAGTCTGTTCTGAGAAAAAAGCATTTAAAGTTTTGCGTGAAGCCAAACCAGTATGGAGACCGAGTCAGTGAAATGCCTATATCTCCGAAAATAATTCAAATTTTCAAAAACCTTCTCGTACCCATATTCTAAGATAGTTAAACTTTGAAAATATGAAATGAACATTAGAAATAAACTAAATTAATTTTTATAGAAAAATATTGTTAATGTTATTACTTTTATATCTGTATATTTTTTTAAAGGATCCTAGACAAGCAGCATTAAAAAGACCCCAATGCAAAACGCTTGCAATAAACATTGCACATATGCGGGTCGTACAATGCATTCATAAAGTTCATTATTCCTGAAACTGTATATGTTTGTCTAAGCACGAATTGCCTTGTATCATCTATGACAGAAACTCATCTGGCCGTTGTTGCAGTATAGTACCTACAGGCCGATCGGTGATCGCCCACGCATTTGGCAATGTGCTTACGAGAAGTACGCATTGAATACAGATGACCACCCACTGTGAAAGGTTTACGTTTAGGACCGACTTATGCAATAAACAAAGTTATACAACGTGGTCAGATTTATCTTAAATTTAGATGTAAGATAATTGAAATAGCATCTTGCGGATATTTAATAGCGTTCAACTTGTTGGAAAACAGATCACAGTCAACTAATCTGGTATTTAAATGCCTTTAAAGGATCTTGTGTTCATCTATAAATTTTGTACCTATATTATGTAGTTATAGAATTTTTATAAACTCAGGTTGTTGGGTTATAATTTAACCCTTGTAGCTGTGGACTGGGTTAAACATTGATTTGTTGATATATTATGTATTTGTGCAGTTCTTATTACAATCACTGATTTGTTACTAAGTTATAAGCGAAGAAAATATATTTATTGGTTATTTACTATACATGTTGCTTCCCGGACTTTACTTTTGAAGTGCACAATTAGTCCTATCAAACTATCCGCTAACCCCTCTACCAGGGGTAGCAACCATTCCGTGTAAAAGCTCAATGCCATGAAGATTGTCACCTTCATGGCCAATATAATAAAACTAAAATACATCCGAACAAATTTTAAAGAACTTTCAATCTAATAGCATTATTCGGAAATTCTATAAATAGTAATGGCACGTGCTAGTATATCCAGATTTAGACTATTAAAATTATTACAAGAATCTGTTTGGAATAAACTATATGCTTGCAAAAATTTTATGATCTACAAAAGTATCTTTGATCATAAAGCAAAACTGAAAAACACTAGTTGACAAGAATAGATTGAAGTAAAATACATTCAGATATCAATGATACCTTCATTCTTTAAATTATTTAGAAAAACATTATGTATGCCAATGATGACATGGATACATTTATTCTTGAATTTGCCATAAATTCAATTTTTCTTGTTGCCCTCTTTTAGACAGTGGAAATAAATATAAAATAAAAAAATAATAGTATGATTATTGTAATTGTTGTTACCATTGAAACATTTAATATTTTATCACTAATGTAAAATCACTTGTGAAAAAAAACTAATTCACAAAAATATAGAAATATGTACTTTTGTCGAAGTATATAAATGAATGTTATTTGTTAACGCCGCTTCAACTGCATGTTAAGATTAATCTAATTAGAATAGAATAAATAATATTTACCTTGCATTTTATGATAAAAAGATTAATCTCCTTTTTTTAATATTATAAAATTAAAATTTCAATGTTAATGAGCTTTAGCTTAGGATATAGAAGTGTTTATTAATCAATAAAAAAGAATGCTATTAATTATAATAGTATATTATATTATTTATATGTTTCATTGATAATTAATTTTGAAGAATTTAATTCAGAAAAGTATATTTATGGTGCATAGTTAATACATAATCCTTTTTTCGATATACATATAACGAAATTTTAATTGATTAACCCCGTGGGTTAACCTGTGGGGCGCGCCCCTCTTGAGGAGCTGTTAGAAGGAGGTTAGAGGATAGCTGTTTCCAAAATACTATTTTCAAAAATAAATCAAAAATTTTTGAAAGATAAAAAAAATTAATGAATAAATAATTATTTCGTTTATACTTTTTTATAATCAATTTTTATGTATATTTTTACATAGTATTGCATATTAATTTGTAGTCTGATAATTGAATTACATTGAGTATCTATGTAATTAAATTGTTGGAAAAATTAAGGGGTGCAGAACATTTTTTTATAAAAACGGGGGACGAGGTATGTAAAGGTTGGTGGCCACGGGTTTGTAACCCTATGATGATTAAAACTTTTTATTTTATCAACAAGAAACATCCAAAAATTATAAAATTAATTTAATAATAATTATAAAACAAATTTTCATATATAAATATAATAAGACATTAAAGTCTAACAAAAATAAATTGTAACAATATATATATATATAAAATATAAATAACGGCATAACTAACTAAAAAAATAATTAAAAATTACAACGAAAAAAAAGTTTTGTGCAACTCACCCTCACATGAAAATCCAATTATTATCCTTTATGACAGCCCAAACAATTAATTGTAGTCCAATTGCAAAATAAAATTTGCGCAACACTTTGCTTCTTCGTTCAATTCGTCTAACCAAAAAAACAAAACCAAAACAAACACTGAGACAGTTGAGACACAAGCACACCTGGTAACTGAATTACGTCAAATAACAAGTTCACTTATTTGGCACTTCCAAAAATGGTATCAAATTTCTAAATACACTATCATAGAACAGGAATTACAAACTACAGAACTGTGTTGTTAACTAAAATTGACTCTTTAGTAAAAATGTAATAAAGTCAAAACCCGACTAGAGCAAGTTCGGCGGTACTGTAGCCTCGTACGTCGATCGGCTTTGTGTAACGCTGTAACGTGCGATGAGCGCGTCCCTTTTACCTTTATCGCGCGCACGGTCCTATCCCCTCCGCAGCCAGCGCTCGACGGCCGACATGGAAACCCTTAGGAGACTGCGATCAGGCGCTGAACTCGGATGTTAACATGGATCATATATTTTTCAAATTTTTGTCATGTTTAACCCTCCGTCGGTCGGATATTTATTCACCTTCGAACGGTCGGAGTGGTACGGCTGGGCCACCATTCATTTTACATGCATTTATATGGGTTAAATGAGTTTTTGGTGTCTTATATATTAACGATTCTTAGTAGTAAATATTTATAGTTTTGATTTTTTTCTTTTTCTTACCGTCTTTTGCATGTGTTGAGCTTGCTTATAATAAAAATATATATATTATATAAACAAAAATCAAAGAATATAAAAAAATCGTTTTTTGTTATTTTTTCTGTTTTATATCAATGAAAAACAATATTCTTTTTCGGCTTCTTCCAAATGAATGTGAAATTCAAAAGAAAATGAAATGAGGTGCGTCGCCTTTGAAATGAGCTGTAAAATTCAAGTTGAAAATATAATTTTACTACAGATTTGCCAAAAAAATTTTCGAACGCAGTACGAGAAGAAAAATTGTTGATAACGTGCGCATTACTCATCCGATTTTCAATGTTTGCGATGACCAATAAGTTTAGTAGATTTTCAAGGAACTCTCGTCGTGAAAATACTAACATTCATGTTACAACACATAGCAAATAATATATAAAACGCAGTTTGAATAGAAAATACCAGAAAAAATAGAAAATACTGGTTTCCATATATCAAAAAGCGTATATTTCATACAAAATGTGTGGGTGGTCTAGTCAGACCACTCCGACCGTTCAAAGTATAAAAAAGTTAATATCCTTATAATTATCCTTCTGTACATTTTTTCGTTCTGATTTTGTCATTGATCGACAGCTAATGAAATTTTAGGAAAAGTCAAGAAATTTCAAGTCGATAGGATTACTAGAAGTATTTTTTTTCTTAATTGAAGTCGAAAAAAGTCTGGCCAGACCACGCCGACCGACGGAGGGTTAATTTTAATTTTTTTATACTTTTATCAAAAAGCATTATGTATTATATTATTATTATTATTATTATTTTTAATTTTCATTTGGCCTCGCTTACTCTGAACATTTATCCACCTACAACATTTTTATTTATTTACGTTCTAATTTTTCTTATATCATTTTCAATCTATTTATGTATCCTATTCTATATTCTTCTTAATTTTTCTTCTCCTTATTTCCTTCAATTCTTGCTCTTTTGGGAATTTCTTAATTTTATTTAACTTTTAGCTTCATTCCACACTTTTTTTTTCTTCATTCTTCTTTTAAGTTCCGATATTTCTCTTCTTACTCCTAATTCAATTCAACTATTCAAATTCTGTTAATCCTAATTTTCTTAACTTTTATTCAAATTCTATTTAACATGTACAATTTTTATTTGATTTCTACACATATTTTTTTTCACAAATTCTAAGTCATTGACAGGATTTGATCCGAAGATCCCTGTCGTGTGAATCGAACACGCTACCAAAGAGCTACGCTCGCCACATGTATTATATATTAATGTAATTATATCTCATTAAATCATATTTTGTAAATTAAAATATTTTAGAAGTACTACCTTACAAAATAATTGAAATCGCGTTACGAAATCTTTAATAAATAATTCTGTCTTATGAAACAGAGGTGCTGCATTCGAATGAACTAAAACTTTTATAAATAATAGACGTAGGAACACCGACTTTTTCTTTTTGGAGTAGGAAAATAAAATATAAGGACGCTCATGACAACGATAATATAATTTAATATAAACTACGAGTAGTAAATACACTAAAAAAAACTGAAATCTTTTCAACAAAAAGTATATTTTAAACTGTTTACGTTGATGGCAGTAGCTAATATTATATACTCTCTCATCAAATTTTTGCCTGGAATTCAATATTTAAACGCTGTTTGATGAATCTCGATTCGCATGATTATTGATGAATCGATAATTAGCAGAAAAGTGCAAAACTTTCGGCAACATTTTCGCATAAAATTCTAAACCGATTGTGAAAATTCAAAAGGCATTGCAAGCTGATTATTATTAAGTAAAGATCGGCCAGGCCGTTTCTTTATGATTATTTGTTAATTTTTTGAAGATTTTGATGAAACTTTGTATGATTACGGAGTTTGGTGGTCTAATCGTACATTCTAAAATATTATAGGCCTACGAAAAGTTGTTGATCTATACCTAATAATTCATTACAGTTTTAAATGACGAGCAGCATTCCAGATCTTTTTCGTGTTTCATACTCATCACCATTGATCATTTCTCAATTGGAATCAATCAATTCAATAATTGGAAATTAGTTTTTGATAATAAACAAAAACTTGATTTTTGAAACAAACAATGGTAAATTTTATCTAAATAGCCAAATCTCAATTTCTGTTGAACAAGACTTTTATTTATATATCGGGAAATTCATGCACCTTGTCTTAAGGCAAGATGCTACATGCAACTATATTAGTTGGATCCAGAAAGAAATCAAAGTGTGAAAACATGAATGTTTGTTGGGCCAGGATATGAGAACGATATATGTCATCAATCTTATTAAGTATGAATGGATAGTGCCTTGTTAAAAATGTATTTATAATGATGATGTCCTTGTATAATATGGAAGAAAGATAGATCATTTAAAAATAGGAGTATCATGCAGAAGAGCATAGCTGCAATTTCCAGAAAAAACCACACTTACTAGTAAGCTAAACATCGATTAAAAGAATGCTAATCAGTTATTACATTTAGATACATATTGGTTCATTAGTCTCTTCAGCTAATTCATTATTACATTAAGATACGATTCATGATTACATGTATCTAAATGTAATAACTGATTAGCTGAAGAAGACTATTGTATTGAACCAATAAAGCTAACTGTAAGAGCAATTCATTCAAATATTAAATAAAATCTGAAAATATTTTATACTGCTGAGAAACTTTCAATATCGCATAACGTCATAGATGTGAAATTAAATCATCTGGAGGGGTTGAGACAAAGACTTATTAAGGATGATTGACGACACGAATGAATAGAAAGCCAATGAAACAGAACATGAGAAAAGAAATTTGAAAAATAGAAAATAAGATATGAAAAACTGAAAGACTTGTGAGATAATTTCAAACTTAATTCAGAAACTTTTTTGATAGATTTCAGCATATCAACGTTCTATCTCCTAATAATCATGGTTGCGTTTTAACAGTGCAGCAAGAATATTTTAAACAATTATTGTTTCGGAACTTCACACACTCCCACTTCATAATAAGATATTTTTTGTGATTAGTTTATTATTAAGTTTTTCTGGATAACTATTTTTTATTTATGATTTTAATTTTCTGATTTGTTTTCTAATATTTTTGTTTGGTTTTTTATATTAAGTGAAAAGTTAATCCTTTCAATTTTGAAATAATTCAAAAAGTGTATGAATACAGAATAAAAAAGAGGACCAGATACAATAAATTAAATGAAAAATTAAATAAATATTTTTCAAGAAAAAGAAGAGGCCTTACTTCAGGAAGTGAGAATTGTAATTTATGCGGTTGTGTTGCGCTTCATACAAAAAAATAGTAATAGTAAAAGCATCACACAATATATACAATAATACACAATACATTCAATAATTACTAAGCATTATAATTGACATAATATCTGAGTAGGGAATGCAATACCGGTATACCGTATAGCGAATTACCGGTAAACCGCCCGATTTTTCGGCGGAATTTTTACTGGTATTTACCCCGAAAATATCGGTATTTTCGGTATTTTTACATAAGCGCTATTTGATACATAATACATTAAAGTTTAAATTTCTCGGAACAAATTTATCTTTAAATTTCACAATCGCATAAACAGCTATATCTTCAAGTGATTCTATAGGATAAACAAATGTCAAAAATTATCTCAACTCGTCATTAAACTGAATATTTATTGCTTTACTAAGGGCTACATATCGTGTTACAATAAATAGATAATGATAGATAATGATCTTATATAAAAATGTAACAGTTTTTTAAGTGATATTTGCGCTAAAATATTTTATATTATACAAATTACCCCTGCGTAATCTTTATTTTTTTCTAACTTTATACATAATAATTATGATAATTACTAAATATTTTTGCTTCGTATTACAATTATAAAATATTATTTTTCGAAAACGTTTCGAAGTTTGTTTTAAATAACAATACTCAATAATTATAGTAACTTATTATTTATCTCGTGATACTTATTATTAAATTAGTGTAGAAAATTAGAATTAATTAAATTGGATATAATTTTTTTAAATTATTATTTTAAAAAATACATTTATCGTTTTATTTTATTGTTTTTATTGTTTAATTAAATATAGTTATATAGTTGTATATACATTCTTTTATAATTGTATTAGTAACTGTCAATTTTGTTTACGTTTGTTTAAGATAATAAAAATACCGGTACTTTACCGGTATTCCGGTTTTAAAATAAAAAATTACCGAAATACCGGTATTGAAATTTTCCATCGGTATTGCATTCCCTATCTGAGTGATTTCCTCTAAGATTATAAAGTCATTTTTTTTACTAACTCCAAAATTTTGACATTATCCCTTACATTGAGGATAATCAGAGTCATTCGTGCCTGGCATAGTTGTATGTGCGAAAATGCAATTTGCCTAACTGCGTTCCTGTGTAACACGGCGCACAACGCTGAAACACAATCGCGATTCGCGGCAGAAGTACAGGGCATGCGCGTCATCTTTACACGAACGTCAATAATGCCTAAATGCATCAAAAGTACACCGACCGAAAAGGAATGTGTTCAAATGTAAAGTGCTCTGTAGGTAGGTACTTCTTGCGCGCAAAGAGCTGCCATCGCGCGGTTAAAGGTATGGCTCGCATCAGGTGTAGGGCGCCCGTAGGTCACCGGGAGATAAATTTCAGATCGTCGATGTTCGACGATTTGAAATTATACCGTCAATAACGATACATGAAATACCAAATTAGTCTTGAGTCTGATATGGAGATCTTTTTTACAAATCTATATTCACAGTACATATTATATATTTATATCCACATATATGGTATGCTAGACTCTAGATTGTAGTATTTTTACAAACATTGTAGTAATTTTACACCCACTGTAGTATTTTTACAAACATTGTAGTAATTTTACACCCATTGTAGTATTTTTACAAACATTGTAGTATTTTTACACCCATTGTAGTATTTTTACAAACATTGTAGTAATTTTACACCCATTGTAGTATTTTTACAAACATTGTAGTAATTTTACACCCATTGTAGTATTTTTACAAACATTATAGTAATTTTACACCCATTGTAGTATTTTTACAAACATTGTAGTATTTTTACTCCCATTGAAGTATTTTTACAAGCATTGTAGTAATTTTACACCCATTGTAGTATTGTTTACAAACATTGTAGTAATTTTACACCCATTGTAGTATTGTTTACAAACATTGTAGTAATTTTACACCCATTGTAGTATTGTTACAAACATTGTAGTAATTTTACACCCATTGTTAGTATTGTTTACAAACATTGTAGTAATTTTAACACCCATTGTAGTATTGTTTATAAACATTGTAGTAATTTTACACCCATTGTAGTATTATTTACAAACATTGTAGTAATTTTACACCCATTGGACTTATGTACATCAAATTATCAGATATTTTTATAGAGATTTTAATACTGTGTACATATTTTGTGTAA
>NW_020539725.1:31981122-32049296 GCF_003426905.1 Ctenocephalides felis | reverse complement strand
TCAAAATTTATTTTTACATTCATGTTCACAACGTAATTTATAAAGCAAATTCCTGTTAATTCTTGTACATAAGTTTTCAAAATTTTATAAAAATGTGATGTTTTACATAATTGGAACAAAGATTATTGTCCTTAAAATACTACAATGTTTCCTACGCAAAATGGATCGGATTAGCCTTGTTGTATAGGTTAAACTTTGTAACAAAAAGATGCTTTATTACTGCTGAAACAGATGCTAATGAGAATGTATTCTATTCCAAATCAAAAAACACGAGCAAAAATGAAAAGCCTCATATAAATAAGACCAAGACGCTGCTCATACATCCAGTGGGACAAAGTAAACCAATAATTAAAGTCAGTTAAGGGGTTATGTGGGATTTAAGCATGAATTTCTAAAAATTCAGAAATTACTAAGATATTTTAAAAAATTGCTAAATTTAATCATGAAATGCTATAGTTACAAAAATATTGTTAATACAAATTCCTATCAGTTATAATCTTTGTGGGTCATTTTAGGCTACCTCATAAAATTGGGTTTTCTACTTTTATTAAATAATTTTTTAATTCTGATATTTATATTTCAGAAAATATGATGTAGCTATAATTGGTGGTGGAATTGTTGGTACAGCAAGTGCAAGAGAAATAATTGGCCGTCATCCTAAATATAAGATGGTCCTTTTGGAAAAGGAAGATCGTCTTGCAGTTCATCAGACAGGCCACAACAGTGGAGTTCTTCATTGTGGCATTTATTACACTCCCGGCTCTTTAAGAGCAAAATTATGTGTTCAGGGAATTAAATTATTGTATGACTATTGTGATGAAAAGAAAATTCCATATAAAAAATGTGGAAAATTGATTGTGGCTACAAATGAAGAAGAATTAAAAAGGCTAAAAGATTTATTTGATCGTGGAATTCAAAATGGTGTACCTGATCTACAAATTTATTGTCAGTCTGAAATTCATAAAATAGAGCCTCATTGTTGTGGTGTAGGTGCTATATATTCACCTATTACTGGCATTGTTGATTATGCTAAAGTAACAGAAACAATGGGAAAAGATTTCAAACAATGTGGTGGTGAGATCAAGGTTAGCTTTCACGTTGACAAATTTGAAGATTCGAAAGATCCACAATATCCAGTAAAGATCACATCTAAAAGTAAAGAAGTAGTGGAAGCGAAACATGTTTTAGTATGTGCTGGTCTATTTTCTGATCGTCTTGCTGTAAAGACAGGATGTCCACGTAATCCACAAATAGTTCCTTTCCGTGGAGAGTATCTAATTCTTCTTCCACAGAAACGAAATTTAGTTAAAGGAAATATTTACCCAGTCCCAGATCCCAGATTACCATTTCTAGGAGTTCATTGTACACCAAGAATGGATGGAAATATATGGCTTGGTCCAAATGCTGTAGTAGCTTTTAAACGTGAGGGCTATAGGTAATTGCTATATAACTTCAAATATTAGTAAAATATTTCTGTATACGTCAATTTTATATTTATTTTAGATGGAAGGATATTAATATAAGAGACACGTTAGAAATGCTTACTCATACTGGCTTCATTAAATTAACACTGAAAAATTTGATGTTTGGTTTTAAGGAAATTTTGAGATCTTGTTTTGTACCACTTCAAGTTGCTAATCTGAATAAATTCCTACCGGAATTAACAGAATTAGATGTCAAAAGAGGACCTGCTGGTGTCAGAGCTCAAGCTATTGATGCTAGTGGTAACATATACTTATGCAAAAAGTTCTGCTAGTTATTTTAATTAACTATTATGGGACAAACCATATAATTCTATATATTTCTAATAGGAAAGTTGGTTGATGACTTCGTTTTTGATAAGGCGAAAAAAAGGCCATTTGATCGAATACTTCATTGCAGAAATGCACCTTCACCCGGTGCAACTAGTTCCATGGCAATAGCGATAACAATTGCTGATAAAATTGATGAGCAAATAGAAGAGGTGAAAAAGTGGGAAGAAAAACAGCGACAGAAAAAGGAAGAATCAATCTGCTGAAAAGATTCTGACTTTTTGTAGTGAGGTAGTAATTTAAAAATATTGTTTTAAATGTTGAAATACATGCATCATACCATAATAGAAAAATGTAATGAGTTAGTTGCTCGTAAAAAATATTTTGTATATAAACAAGTTAAAGAAAACCATTAATGTAAATATAACAAATTTATTACTAATATATTTTATATAAATATGAATGTTTGTACAATAATTTTAACATTGAGATAAAATATATAAATTTTGGCAATTATATAACAGGTAGATAAAATATTAAATTAAAGAATGAAACATCTCAAATTAAGAAAAATAAATAGACAGATTCCCTACCGTAACCACAACATTACTAAAATCAAGCGCAGCAGTGATGTGGAAGGCAATATTTGTTAAAACTACAATATACTCGGATAGAGCAAAAAATGAGTACACTGAAATTGAAAAATTAGTAAATATTAGTGCCTTATCTAGAAATATTTGAAATAAAAATTAATCATAAATACATAAATAAAACAAAATGAATAATAAAGTGAGTTGTGAATAACAATTAATTACCACAATTTGGGATGGTTCATAGATTTTTTAAAAGTACATATGAAGAAAAAAATAATTTATACAAGTCATCTGTTTGCATCGAGAAATGTACTTTTTCCACTTATGCTCAAATGGTTTGATGGATTAAAAATAGGAATTGAAATTTTGTTTAACCATTAGAGACATATAATTCAGTAGTCATTTCAAAAGATTATAACTATGTGCATATAAGTGTCATAACATCTTCAAAATATTTAGGCAAAAACAATTTTCTTCTGGGAAGTGAATAGATTCTTTAAGTTCAATGATATTTAAAATTATTTACCTCCGGGCTCACAATAAGCGTTGTGCCGAACAAAGAAATATCCAGCAATCATAAATGAAACTATATTTATTATCAAGCATTTCCATTTGAGATTTAAGGATTTAGATTGCTTTTTAGTTAATGGCTTGGTTCTTGATGTTTTTAATAAAAAGCATGTTAATATCATGTATACTTCAGATGTTGCAATGAATGTCAGAAAACATGCTTTGTGTATTGCTAAAATAAAAAATATATAAGAAGGATATAATATATAAATAAATAAATTATATATATTTTAAAAAATAATCTATTATGAATTCCTGCACAATTATCTTAATATAAACAAATAACACTTTAAGTTTGATGAAAACAGCAATTGCAAAAAAGTTTTTAATAAAAAAACTCATTTTAAAATATTTATTAGAGGTTTAAATGCTTTTTGTGAAATGAAAAAATAAATTTAAACTTATGATTTATTAAATAAATAAATATTTGCTTAATTTAGTTTCATAACTGTAAAAAAGTTTGTTCAATTTCAAAAGCAAATATATAAAAGTTGATAGAGAAGACTTTTATTATTGATCGAGCTCAAATTTAAATTGCTAATAGTCATATTTACTAACTCACAATAATATTCCTGCGAAGACCAATAAGATAATCCAACCAACATGAAAATTTCCGTTGTATTTAAAAAGCCTGCAAAATGCTTTATACTCGAAGCTTTTGGTATTAATAGTTCAGTATATAATTTCTGGTACATGATAACAACACATAGTCTTGGTAATAGTGCTAAAGTAACGGCAGTGTTCCAGACATATTTTTGAGGACTATAACTACCTATCGCCGAGGATATCGATGGCAAAAAGTTAAATACATGGCAATGGGTTGAAGTGCTATCCTCAAAATTATATAATATGGACCATAATATACAAAAGATAAAACTAAAGAATTGTATTGATACAACACAAATCACTATTTTATTACAGGGTAGACGGAATCTTACTGACTTCCCTGATTCGTGTAGGGGTATATAATTAATTTTTGATGTCATTTTAGCCTAAAACTTATTTTTTTACTTATTAACTAATTACACTAAATTTATCAAAATTTTGACATTAGTCATGATGACTACATAATGTCGATAAAAAAACATAACCTTCAATCAGTGCCCTTATTCTGAATACTCGTCTGAAGTAATCTCAAATAAACATCAAGTGTAAACAAGTATAATTACTAATGAAAGTACATAATATACTTATCATTTTTTTGTATTGTTTTTATAAGGGTTATTGATGGATGATTTCCCCTAGTTATTACCATTTATTTCCATTGTTATATTATGAGTCATTACGAAAAAATAACCAAAATATTAAATTATGAAAAAAAGACAGAATTACAGTAGTCCAGTAATTACATCTTTTACAAACAAAAAGAGTCATAATATAATTAACACGCGGAAGAAACAATATTTTAACTATTTATTACCTTTGACGGAGGTCATTCAAAAATGAATTTGTAAATACTACATTATTTAAGCAAGTTGAAAACAAAAACAAATGATTATGTACTTGAATACTATTTATTATCACATTTATTAAATTAAATAATGATTACACTTAACAACTATTCTTAAATTCTAGTCAGATATCAGTCATATAATAAATACTTAAGAGAAAATGCATCACTAGAAATTTCTTCAGTCCTTATTTGATTAATTTTAAGGTACTTTGTTTAATCAACTTCTTCTATCGTTGGCCCCTGCCTTCCACCAAAGCCTCCGGCTTGCTGCCCACAAGTTTGTGCTTGTGCTCCACTTGAATTGGCTTGATGTAGCTTCATCATAAGCGGCGTACAAATCTGTTGGAACTCTTTCTCTTTTTGTTCATATTCATGGCATTCTGCTTGGGGATTCTGATCTATCCAAGATAATATATCATCACATGCCTTGCGTGCTGTTTCACAATCTTGCTGCGGAAGCCTGCTTCCAGCATCGGCCAGAGCTTGTTTTACTTGTAATGCATATCCTTCTAGTTTATTCTTTGCATCAATTCGTTTCTTTATTTTTTCATCTTCCTCTTTATATTTTTCTGCTTCTTTGACCAATCTGTCTATTTCTTGCTGGGACATTCTGCCCTTATCATTTGTAATAGTAATATTCTTAGAACTACCACTGCTCTTGTCAGCTGCAGTTACATTTAAAATACCATTAGCATCTAAATCGAAAGTGACTTCTATTTGTGGTACACCACGAGGTGCAGGCGGAATTCCAGTTAAATCAAAGGTTCCTAAACGATTGTTATCTTTGGTCATAACCCTTTCTCCTTCATAGACTTGAATTGTTACTGCAGGCTGATTGTCTGCATAAGTGCTGAAGGTTTGTGTTCTTTTACATGGAATTCTTGCATTGCGTTCAATAATCTTAGCCATTGTACCTCCTGCAGTTTCTATCCCCAATGAAAGTGGGGCTACATCTACCAGTAACAAGTCTTTTATTTGATCACTGGAATCACCTGTTAAAACAGCAGCCTGTACTGCAGCACCATAAGCCACAGCTTCATCTGGATTTATGGAAGAATTTAAGGTCTTTCCTGCAAAGAATTCTTGTAGCAGAGATCGAATTTTAGGTATTCTTGTGGAACCTCCCACCAATACAACATCATGTATGGCTCCTTTGTCTAACTTTGCATCTCTTAACGCTTGTTCAACTGGGCGTAAAGTAGAGCGGAATAAATCAGAGCATAATTCTTCAAATCTTGCTCTTGTAATTTTGGTGCAGAAATCAATACCATCCTTCAAAGCTTCAACTTCCACACATGCTTCCGTACTAGTTGATAGAGTTCTTTTTGCACGCTCTGCAGCAGTTCGTAATCGTCTCATAGCCCTAGGATCGGTTCTTATATCCTTTTTGTACTTTCTTTTAAATTCGTCCATGAGATGATCTACTAGACGATTGTCAAAATCTTCACCGCCTAGATGAGTATCACCGGCAGTTGCTCTGACTTCAAATAGAGATCCTTCATCAATTGTTAAAACAGATACATCAAATGTGCCTCCACCGAGGTCAAATATTAACACATTCCTTTCTCCTTGTAGGTGTTTATCTAAGCCATATGCCAAAGCAGCAGCTGTTGGTTCGTTTATAACCCTTAAAACATTCAAACCTGCAATGACACCAGCATCTTTTGTAGCTTGCCGTTGAGAGTCATTGAAATAAGCAGGAACAGTAATAACTGCATCTTTCACTTTCTCTCCAAGATAGTTTTCAGCTGTTTCTTTCATCTTAACTAGCACCATTGCACTAATTTCTTCTGGTGAAAAGCGTTTCAGTTGGTTCTTGTATTCAACTTCAATTTTAGGTGTTGTACCAGTTTGTCCAATTACTCGGAATGGCCAATGCTTCGAATCTTGCTGCACTGCAGGTTCTTCCCATTTTCTACCAATTAATCGTTTAGCATCAAATACAGTATTTTTTGGATTCATAGCGGCCTGGCCCTTAGCTGCGTCTCCAACCAAACGTTCTGATTCAGTAAAAGCAACATAGCTTGGCGTGGTGCGATTTCCCTGATCATTTGCAATAATCTCCACTTTTCCCTGCTGCCATACTCCGACACAGGAGTATGTAGTTCCCAAATCTATTCCAATAGCTGGCATTTTTTTCTATGTTAGACTGTTTGATTGTTAATCAAAATTAAATCCAATTGAACTCGAACTTTGCGTACTAATTAAACTTTTGCAAATATATTTTAATTAAATGCACCTTAGATTTATTTTATTCACTTCAAATATAAACACTTTTAAAGCACAATTGCGTATGTATTCGCTTTTCTCTTTTCGTGAATTGCTCTATGTTTTGAATTAAACTGATGTAAGCAGCCATCGCGCTTGTTTATATACATCAATCGAAAGCACGAGAAACGACTCGAAAATTCATTTGACAGTCGAGAACAGTGAAGTTCGAGAACAGTCGCTGCGGAACATTCTAGTGTAGAAACAATCCAGACATCGTGACAGGGTACGTAACATAAATAAAAATCCCCTGCTCTTCTGGATTGTTTCTACACTAGAATGTTCTGCAGCGACTGTTCTCGAACTTCACTGTTCTCGACTGTCAAATGAATTTTCGAGTCGTTTCTCGTGCTTTCGATTGATGTATATAAACAAGCGCGATGGCTGCTTACATCAGTTTAATTCAAAACATAGAGCAATTCACAAAAAGAGAAAAGCGAATACATACGCAATTGTGCTTTAAAAGTGTTTATATTTGAAGTGAATAAAATAAATCTAAGGTGCATTTAATTAAAATATATTTGCAAAAGTTTAATTAGTACGCAAAGTTCGAGTTCAATTGGATTTAATTTTGATTAACAATCAAACAGTCTAACATAGAAAAAAATGCCAGCTATTGGAATAGATTTGGGAACTACATACTCCTGTGTCGGAGTATGGCAGCAGGGAAAAGTGGAGATTATTGCAAATGATCAGGGAAATCGCACCACGCCAAGCTATGTTGCTTTTACTGAATCAGAACGTTTGGTTGGAGACGCAGCTAAGGGCCAGGCCGCTATGAATCCAAAAAATACTGTATTTGATGCTAAACGATTAATTGGTAGAAAATGGGAAGAACCTGCAGTGCAGCAAGATTCGAAGCATTGGCCATTCCGAGTAATTGGACAAACTGGTACAACACCTAAAATTGAAGTTGAATACAAGAACCAACTGAAACGCTTTTCACCAGAAGAAATTAGTGCAATGGTGCTAGTTAAGATGAAAGAAACAGCTGAAAACTATCTTGGAGAGAAAGTGAAAGATGCAGTTATTACTGTTCCTGCTTATTTCAATGACTCTCAACGGCAAGCTACAAAAGATGCTGGTGTCATTGCAGGTTTGAATGTTTTAAGGGTTATAAACGAACCAACAGCTGCTGCTTTGGCATATGGCTTAGATAAACACCTACAAGGAGAAAGGAATGTGTTAATATTTGACCTCGGTGGAGGCACATTTGATGTATCTGTTTTAACAATTGATGAAGGATCTCTATTTGAAGTCAGAGCAACTGCCGGTGATACTCATCTAGGCGGTGAAGATTTTGACAATCGTCTAGTAGATCATCTCATGGACGAATTTAAAAGAAAGTACAAAAAGGATATAAGAACCGATCCTAGGGCTATGAGACGATTACGAACTGCTGCAGAGCGTGCAAAAAGAACTCTATCAACTAGTACGGAAGCATGTGTGGAAGTTGAAGCTTTGAAGGATGGTATTGATTTCTGCACCAAAATTACAAGAGCAAGATTTGAAGAATTATGCTCTGATTTATTCCGCTCTACTTTACGCCCAGTTGAACAAGCGTTAAGAGATGCAAAGTTAGACAAAGGAGCCATACATGATGTTGTATTGGTGGGAGGTTCCACAAGAATACCTAAAATTCGATCTCTGCTACAAGAATTCTTTGCAGGAAAGACCTTAAATTCTTCCATAAATCCAGATGAAGCTGTGGCTTATGGTGCTGCAGTACAGGCTGCTGTTTTAACAGGTGATTCCAGTGATCAAATAAAAGACTTGTTACTGGTAGATGTAGCCCCACTTTCATTGGGGATAGAAACTGCAGGAGGTACAATGGCTAAGATTATTGAACGCAATGCAAGAATTCCATGTAAAAGAACACAAACCTTCAGCACTTATGCAGACAATCAGCCTGCAGTAACAATTCAAGTCTATGAAGGAGAAAGGGTTATGACCAAAGATAACAATCGTTTAGGAACCTTTGATTTAACTGGAATTCCGCCTGCACCTCGTGGTGTACCACAAATAGAAGTCACTTTCGATTTAGATGCTAATGGTATTTTAAATGTAACTGCAGCTGACAAGAGCAGTGGTAGTTCTAAGAATATTACTATTACAAATGATAAGGGCAGAATGTCCCAGCAAGAAATAGACAGATTGGTCAAAGAAGCAGAAAAATATAAAGAGGAAGATGAAAAAATAAAGAAACGAATTGATGCAAAGAATAAACTAGAAGGATATGCATTACAAGTAAAACAAGCTCTGGCCGATGCTGGAAGCAGGCTTCCGCAGCAAGATTGTGAAACAGCACGCAAGGCATGTGATGATATATTATCTTGGATAGATCAGAATCCCCAAGCAGAATGCCATGAATATGAACAAAAAGAGAAAGAGTTCCAACAGATTTGTACGCCGCTTATGATGAAGCTACATCAAGCCAATTCAAGTGGAGCACAAGCACAAACTTGTGGGCAGCAAGCCGGAGGCTTTGGTGGAAGGCAAGGGCCAACGATAGAAGAAGTTGATTAAACAAAGTACATTAAAATTAATCGAATAAGGACTGAAAAAATTATCTAGTGATGCATTTTCTCTTATAAAAGCTTAAGTATTTATTATATGACTGATATCTGACTAGAATTTAAGAATAGTTGTTAAGTTGTAATCATTATGTAATTTAATAAATGTGATAATAAATAGTATTCAAGTACATAATCATTTGTTTTAGTTTTCAACTTAAATAATCTAGAATTTACAAATTTATTTTTAAATGATCTCTGTAAAATATCATAATCATTTCATATCTACATGCGATGTCTACATAGATATTATCTTATATATATAGATTCTTCAAATTTGGATTTGTACATCGTTTGGAATTCAAAAGAATGTAAAAAGTTTTCCATTTTGTATGTAAAATTACGAAAATAATATATATATCACTAAATTTACAGGCACAAAGGCACTAAATGTGCCTTACTATATTGTCTAAGATGTGCACTATGCAATCTTAAAATATGAAATCTTTGCAATCAAAAATCATTTAAGTGATATGTGCATAATATACAATAGGCAGAAGCCTGGCAGAGGATAAAAAATATAATACTTGAACAATATACGTATACTTACAATTAGAATGAAACTGTAATACTGATTAACGTTCATAGATAGCCTCAGTTTTTCTAGGTTATTTCTAAGTTAGTGATGTTCCTCACATTCATTTTGTGGACCTAGAGTATCATTTTTTGCTGATTAGGATCTCTTGAGGGTGTTTAAATCAATTAACGATTTCCAAATAATCGATGTGTATAGATAAATTGATAAAATCCCTCCAAACAAATTTGACAGCTTTGACGGTTAATGGCGTTTGAGTAACTTCACACCGGGAGAGTGCTTTTGTTGGTAAATTAGTAGATAATGCCTTAATGTGTCAGATCTGTCAGATATCTATATATCGTTCATAGATACATCAGTTTATTAAATAATACAGTTTAATTTACACCCTTAAGTTTAAATGTTTAAAGTTATTCGGAATTTAATGATATAATCGTGTAACCAAACCGTTTCTCAACAGACAATAACCGACCTACCATAACCGATGTTTCATAAATAGTTTGCAGTATATTGTTATTACACCAATTTAACACTTACAACAATTTGAACTAAGTAAGTAATTAATTAGTAATGGAGTTGTTAGACCCAAAAGAAGTTTTAACATATTTAAACGAAAAAGGATTCCATAACATATCAGCACATCAATTGAAGGAATTTATTTATGGTAAGCAATTAGGTTATTAAGTTGCTCCTATATAATTACTTTTAATCCTTACCTCATATTTTTAGATTTAAAAAGGCTCATAAAACACGATTTACAATTGCAAGAGAGAAAAGAACATGAAGAAGAATTAGAAAAAGAAAGGTTATTTGATTACCTTTATAAAACTTCGACAACTAGTTTTGAAGCAAAACGGGCTAAACATAAAAAAGACTATATTCCTATACCTCTTGAGAAACGTAAACCAATGTTCATTCAACCAAGTTGCTGTAATAATAAACAAGATACAAAGGTTAATCCAAAACATGTTAGTTCGAATTATTCTAAAAAATATAGTGATACAGTAGATGCATGTGATGGTGAGGTTTATGAAAGCTGTCAAAGTGTTTGTTCGGAAAGCATAAACCCAGAATTGATGAATGCGAAATCAGATTTGAGTTTGCCAACTAAATCTTCAAAATCTAAAGCTTGTAAGTCTTCCTTATGTTTTATATACCTTTGTCTTTTGCATGTTGAAAAAAAAATTAAATTTCAAATTTTTAAAATGAGTTGCAATACAAATAAACTACATTAATCATAAAAAATGCAGTTAAAGATCACTGAATTATTAGTGCTTGCGTTTTCTAATAATTTTTTAGATTTAGATTTAGATGAGTTTTATCTAAAGATACAAATTCAATATTATTTTTAATTTTTACTAATGTACACTTAAAAATTTAATTTATAGTTATACGACCTCGTCTTAATGTGAAGAAGCCTGTGAATAAATCAGATCCTGTTGCCTTATATCATGCTTATCAATCGGACTGGAAAAAGTTTAAACACCGAATGCCTGGCCAAACTAATAGAAACTCTTTAAGGTGGAATATACGAGAGAAAATGATGGGATAATAAAATTGAGGTTTTTTTTATTACATTTTACGTTTTTAAACTATCAACTTTATAACTAATCATTACTGATGATCATTATACATTATATATAACATATATTCATTATGATATTTTTATTAATTGTAAAATGTAATATTATGAACAATATATGAAAATAGCATTTAAAATCTAAGAAAACTCTTGATTTAATATAGCATCCTTCTTAATAAATATGTAGATAGATAGTGTAATTTGTTTAAAAACTTAAATTGAAAATATAATTATAGAACTAAACTTATGAAATATATAATAGATAATACTACTAGATAATTTTTGATAGCTTAATATTTCAATTCTCATTTGTATATTTTATAAATAATTTACTCGAATTGAAACAATAATACCCATATTTTATTTATTTATAATTAATACCCATATACCCATATTTTATAATTAATGAATAAATGCGAATTGTAACCTTATTTTAGCAAAAGAATGTTTGTTATAACACAGTAATATGAAACAGTTTTCAGATTTTTAATTTTCATTAGTGAATGAAAATAAAATGTGCAAAACTTATATTGTATTGAGACCAGAATGTAAATTGTATTTGGCGTGGTAATACACAAATGGCTTTGAATTACTCGGAATGCATTTGCAATTCATCTGCAATCTATACTTCTTAAGATTGATTAGTTTGGAATCCTTTGAACCATTTTCACATAATTTACAGTTAAAGATGGTGAATCCTTCACATAGACTTTTGAATTTATAAAATTTAATTAGAATGTTTATGAGCAAAGTTATACTTTAATCCAGTGATTTTCAACTTGTGGGTAGCGAGGCTGGTTCAAGAGGGAAAACAAACCAAAAATGTTATTTTTTTATTTATATTTTTATCAGTTTTGTAATAAAAACTTGTAATATCTTCATGGTATGGCTGATCTTCACAAAATCATCCCAACTTTTAAGTTGTTTTTCGAAGTTATTTCAATTTTAAAAGTCAGTTCAGGAACTTTAAACGTTAACGGCGATTTTTAATATTAATTACAAAAAGTTCAATTAATCAAAGTGGTTCATTATTAGTTTTATAAATTATCTTGTTAAAATAGTTATAATATTTTGATAAAACGTGGCTTGTGTTTATGTATTCCCACAAAAACCCTTTTCTTTTTCGGGAAGTTAAAAATAATTACTAAATAAGCAATGTATTATATCTTTTGACAATTATATTTCTTGTTAAGACTTTGTGGTTTACTTTGGTGTTGAATATTCAAAGATCTTATTATAAGGTCTATGGGAAAATTCCATCTTTTTCTTCATCGAGTCCACATATAGTTTGTAAGGAAATATCCATAACATGTTGTAGAATTAATGGCTCGTACGCAAATAGAACAGAAGCGCTGACGAGTAACATCCAGGGAGCCGTGTAATCTATATTCAAGAAAGCACACCCTTAGTCGCAATAACAAGTGAACCCTCATTAGCCGACATCATTTAACATCAATTTGTATTCATACGCGCTCTCGCTTGGGTGTATAACAACGCAGATAGAGCATTCGTGCGGCGAAAGTGAAAATGCCGCAAAAAGCGCATCGGCACTAAAGAAACCTTCCTTTTGCGATGATATTATTTTGATTAGATGTGCTCATTTTTGTTGAAACTAGTCCGATTATTTTTTCACAAGATCGAACTTTTTACTGCTTCATTTCGCCTGAAAAAACTTTTAATGATCATTGATCGCATTGAAGTAAAAAGCATTTCTTTGAGGACTTATTGGAAAATAAATATTAGCAAGTTGACGAAGATTATATAGTTTATTCATAACTATTTCAAGTAACTTATATCATTATTATTATATAATTCTTATATTTCATTCGGCCAATTATCTGGTCTTTAAACGTATATAAGAAAGCAATTGTGCGTTCTTACATGTATCTATTATATACATAATGTTTTGCATTGTCTCTCATTAAGGTTAAAAAGTGAATTATTAGGATTATAAGACAACGAGCTATGGCCAAGTAGTTATAAACGTTTTACCCGCAGATACAGGCGTACAGAGATTCAAGTAATTGATATGTATTCGAATAAATGGATATAATTTGAAAATTTGTGCCTAAAAGAATAAAGTAAAAGAAGGTTTATTTGGTGATCAAAAAATTATTCATCTTTTATTATTCGCTGTTAAATAACAATTCTTCTTGTCAACTTCTATCATTCTTTTGAGTCGAATAAATACGGGTACTAAGTTTTGAATACTATTTTTGGCAATGGCGTCATGTCTGAACTTCTTTTCTCACCTTTCACATATATTTCGGCTGGAACTTTCATCAATCAACCGTTTGGCTTGGCTACAGTTTCTACAAAAAAATTCTTTCTATATATAAAGAGACACCAATTCTGAAATCGTAATTTCCAACAATTTCTATTGTAATAACAAATATTTTTGTCTCAAATTCTAACCGTTGCCAATTGTTACTACGAAAGATGATATCCATAAGAAAATCGCATAATAGTGACTGATCTAGCACTAGGAGCCTCGCTTTTGATGGAGACACGATTTCTTTCAGTAGTGTTTAAATTCGCCTTTTAAATAGTTCTTTTTTGTAGTTGTTGGCGAATTGGACAATTAAAGTCAACTTCAATTTTAGAATTGATATAAAACGCAATCGATATCTGAAATTGATCAAATACTTAAATAATATATGTTTATGAAAAAATTTATATACACTTTTTTCTTACGTTTACTACTTTTAATAAAACTAGTTTACTCTTAATCTAGATTTGAATTTTCTATAATTTTTTCACATGTCGTCAATTGTTTGTCTCAAGTTACTCTCTCCCTTCATGTTTTTCTTCGTGAATTTCGCTAGTATTACTGTTTTAAGCGCTTGATTCATTTATATATTATAAACTAGATGACCCGACAGACGTTGTCCTGTACTTATGTTTATAATTCAAAAGTTCCAATTTTTTTAATAACCTATACTGACATTTACCAATTAGTTAAAAATTATTATGTTTTTTTACACTTTTTTCCCATATCGATCTTAAATGTGCACCTGCTCTAAATAAAATTAGGAGTATTTGCTTTTTTGAAAAACATTATTAAACATTTTTTTCTTATAATTAGTTCTTTTATCGATATCCGACGTTATTTTGAAAAAAAAAAAATGAAGTTACACCATTGAGAGGGATGTCATCCCCCCGGGAAATGGCAAAAGAGTTTAAATTTTCACTTTTAAACTTGGGAATAAGATAAACCTAATTTCAAAATTTCATACAAATGGGAGCACAGTAAAAAAATTCAGATCCAAAACGCTCCATTGACTTGAGTAAATATACCGCCGTATACGATGACAAAAATATGAAAATACTAACGATTATATGTGAAAAAAATGGCTGTTTTTAGGGTTTCCCTAGCAATTATTCGATTTTTTCTTGCCGTAAGAACCATCATTGGACTTCAACGAATATTTAAAAAGAAAATTGGCCAAATTGGTCCAGGCGTTGTTGAGTTATGCGCTTACAGTGGCGTCGGAACCAAATTTTTGATGGGTGGGCTAGTTTTTTTTTTTTTTTTTTTGATAGACAACTAGTGGGCTCTTTTTATTTTAGATATTAGCCCATATAATTTTTTGAAATTGATGGGTGGGCTGAGCCCCCCCATCAAAATTCATGGGTGGGCTCAAGCCCACACAGCCCACACGGTTCCGACGCCACTGTGCGCTTACCAACACATTTTGCGATTCATTTTTATATTATAGATATATAATATGTACTGTGAATATAGATTTGAAAAGAAAATCTTCAATCATACTCATCCTGCCTTGTGAATATATTATATATGACTACATAATAAAAAAGTTTCAAATATATCTTTAGAGAAAATAATGAAATACAATTTAAATATTATCTAAATTAGATCGAATATCATTAAATGTCATATTTAATATTTCATGATTTGCTATTGACTGACGGTATAATTTCAAATCTTCGAACTACAACGGTGCTCTCCCGGTGACCTACGGACGCCCTACACCTGTGGCGAGCCATACCTTTAACCGCGCGATGGCAGCTCTTTGCGCGCAAGAAGTACCTACCTACAGAGCACTTTACATTTGAACACATTCCTTTTCGGTCGGTGTACTTTTGATGCATTTAGGCATTATTGACGTTCGTGTAAAGATGACGCGCATGCCCTGTACTTCTGCCGCGAATCGCGATTGTGTTTCAGCGTTGTGCGCCGTGTTACACAGGAACGCAGTTAGGCAAATTGCATTTTCGCACATACAACTATGCCAGGCACGAATGACTCTGATGATCCTCAATGTAAGGGATGTCAAAATTTTGGAATAAAGAAAAAAATGTAACTCTATAGAGAAAATCCCTCAGATATTATGTCAATATATATATAATGCTTAGTAATTATTGAATGTATTGTGTATTATTGTATATATTGTGTTGAACTATTACTATTGCCATTTTTTTTAAAAGCTCAACACAACTTCATAAATTACAGTTCTTACTTTCTGAAGTGAGGCCTCCTTTTTTTTTTAAAAAAATATTTATTTAAATTTTCATTTGGTTCATTGTATCTGGTCCTCTTTTTTATACTGTATTCATACACTTTTTAAATTATTTCAAAATTGAAAGGATTAACTTAACAAAAATATTTTTTTTATATTTTCATCTAAACTACAACTGCCTGAGAAGGCATTCAGTAATTGTTGTGATTAGTTATTCAATAAGTTTTTGAAATACTACCCATTGGTGGTATTTCAAGTAAGTATAATAAATATAAATATGTGACAATAATTGCAAGCAAATAATAAATATAAATATGTGAGAATAATTACAAGCACTATACTAAATATATAACTATACTAAGTCTAATGGATCTAATCTTCTTATTGTTAGTCTCTTGACAGTGTTCGCCGAAAGTAGGTCCTTTGCTAGTTCATTTGGATGGTTCTCCAATCTTGACTTATATTTCGCAGCAAATCTACTAATTGCTTCCGCTATTGTTTGTATGTTGCAGTCCTGATGAACAAGCCAATTAGGTACATACCTGGGAGCCTCCAGTATTTAAAAATATTAGAAAACAAATCAGAAAATTAAAATCATAAATAATAAATAGCTATCCAGAAAAACTTAATAATAAACTAATTACAAAAAAAATATCTTATTATAAAGTGGGAGTATGTGAAGTCCCGCAACAATAATTGTTTAAAATATTCTTGCTGCCCTGTTAAAACGAAACCATGATTATTAGGAGATAGAACGTTGATATGCTGAAATCTATCAAAAAAGTTTCTGAATTAAGTTTGAATATTTCACAAGCATTTCAGTTATTCATATCTTATTTTCTATTTTTCAAAATTTCTTTTTTCATGTTCTGTTTCATTGGCTTTCTATTCATTCGTGTCGTCAATCATCCGTATAAGTCTTCGACTCAACCCCTCCAGATGATTTAATTTCACGTCTATGACGTTATCGATATTGAAAGTTTCTCAGCTGTATAAAATATTTCCAGATTTTGTTTAATGTTTGAATTAATTGCTCTTACAGTTAGCTTTATTGGTTCATTAGTCTTCTTCAGCTAATCAGTTATTGCATTTAGATACATTATGTATATAAATGTAATAACTGATTAGCTGAAGAAGACTAATGAACCAATATGTATCTAAATGTAATAACTGATTTATTCAGCATTCTTTTAACCGATGTTTAGCTCACTAATAAGTGTGATTTTCTCTGGAAATTGCAGCTATGGTCTTCTGCATGATACTTCTCTTTTAAAATGATCTATTCTTCTTCTATATTATACAAGGACATCATCATCATGAATGAATACATTTTTAACAAGGCACAGACTTAATAAGATTGAGGACATACATTATTCTCATATCCTGGCCGAACAAACATTCACACTTTTGTTTTTTTTTTCACACTTTGATTTCTTTCTGGATCCAACTAATATAATTGCATGTAGCATCTTGCCTTAAGAATTTCCCGATATATGTAAATAAAAGCCTTGATCAATAGAAATTGAGATTTGACTACTTAGGTATAATTTTCAATTGTTTGTTTCGAAAATCAAGTTTTCGTTTATCAACAAAAACTAATTTCCAATTAGGATTGAGAAATAAACAATGGTGATGAGTATGAAACACGAAAAAGATCTGGAGTGCTGCTCGTCATTCAAAACTGTAACAAATTACAAATTTTCGTAGGACTATAATATTTTAGAATGCACCAAACTCCATAATCATACAAATATACATCAACATCGTCAAAAAAATTAACAAATAATCATAAAGAAACAGCCTGGCCGATCTTTACTTAATAATAATCAGCTTGCAATGCCTTTTGAATTTTCATAATCGGTTCAGAATTTTCTGCGATGACGTTACCAAAAGTTTTGCAATTCTCTGCTAATTCTAGATTCATCAACAATCATGCGAATCGAGATTCATCAAACAGCGTTTAAATATTGAATTCCAGACAAAAAATTGATGAGAGAGTATATAATATTAGTTACTGCCATCAACGTAAACAGTTTAAAATATCATACTTTTTTTGTTGAAAAGATTTCAGATTTTTTTAGTGTATTTACTACTCGTAGTTTATATTAAATTATATTATCGTTGTCATGAGCGTCCTTATATTTTATTTTCCTACTCCAAAAAGAAAAAGTTGGTGTTCCTATGTCCTGCTATGTCTATTATTTATAAAAGTTTTAGTTCATTCGAATGCAGCACCTCTGTTTCATAAGACAGAATTATTTATTAAAGATTTCGTAACGCGATTTCAATTATTTTGTAAGATAGTACTTCATAAATATTTTAATTTACAAAATATATTTGTGACCGGTATGATAAAAAGCGATCTAATAGATGAATACGATTTAATGAGATATAATTACATATATAATACATAAATGCTTTTTGATAAAAGTAGAAAACTAGCTGTGAGTGGAATTCTGTCTTAAGGCAATTAAGGCATCGTGCCTTAAGGCAAATTGCTGGAACTTCCCGAACCAAATAGTATTATTTTTTCAAAAACGATTAACATTTTTGAAAAAATTTTACTTCGAAAAAATTTTATTTTTGACAAACTAGGAATTTGACAAAAAATTACTTTTTTGAAAAAAATTTTTTTTTTGAAAAAAAAATGTTTTCTTTATTTTGATATATTTTGGAAATTTTGAACTTTTTTTGGAAATTTTGCATAGAGACGAAATATCGAAGCGCGTAAGCGCCGCGTCGCCGTCTAATAGATAAGCATTGGTACGGTACCCATAGGAATGCAAACAAAATTTATACTTATTGTTAAAATCTCTATAAAATATCTGATAATTTCATGTGCATATGTCTAATGATCATTTTTGACCGCCAAATGGCTCGTTTTTTTTACTTTTTCCTTCATATCTCCAAAGTCGTTAGACCTGCCTTTCCAAAAGTTTGAGCAGTTCTTCATTTAGTCAAAACAAATAAAATGTTTTTTGAATTATTCAAATCGGACGCTCCGTTCTCTTAAAAACTGAGTTATCGTTTTCGGCACTTTTTGCCCCGTATCTTCGGAACGGATAGACCTGTCTTTGCCAAAAACTAATCAGCACGTCTCCTTATCAATATGAATCGAATGTTTTTTGAATTATTCAAATCGGTTGATCCGTGTTCCCGAAATCGTCGACGAAAATTTGTATCCACACATACATACATATACGCACACACACACACACACACATACGCACACACACATACATCCAGTTTTTCTAAGGTATGCCAAAATGTTCAGAAGGTTTTGAAACGTAAAGATCTATAAAAATTTTCATTTTCGATTTTAATTAAATTTAAACATGAGAAAAATTTGAAAAATATAATATATTATCCATGTTAACATCCGAGTTCAGCGCCTGATCGCAGTCTCCTAAGGGTTTCCATGTCGGCCGTCGAGCGCTGGCTGCGGAGGGGATAGGACCGTGCGCGCGATAAAGGTAAAAGGGACGCGCTCATCGCACGTTACAGCGTTACACAAAGCCGATCGACGTACGAGGCTACAGTACCGCCGAACTTGCTCTAGTCGGGTTTTGACTTTATTACATTTTTACTAAAGAGTCAATTTTAGTTAACAACACAGTTCTGTAGTTTGTAATTCCTGTTCTATGATAGTGTATTTAGAAATTTGATACCATTTTTGGAAGTGCCAAATAAGTGAACTTGTTATTTGACGTAATTCAGTTACCAGGTGTGCTTGTGTCTCAACTGTCTCAGTGTTTGTTTTGGTTTTGTTTTTTTGGTTAGACGAATTGAACGAAGAAGCAAAGTGTTGCGCAAATTTTATTTTGCAATTGGACTACGATTAATTGTTTGGGCTGTCATAAAGGATAATAATTGGATTTTCATGTGAGGGTGAGTTGCACAAAACTTTTTTTTCGTTGTAATTTTTAATTATTTTTTTAGTTAGTTATGCTTTTATTTATATTTATATATGAAAATTTATTTAAATCTTTGAATATTATCTGCTGATAAAATAAAAAGTTTTAATGATCATAAGGTTACCAACCAGTGGTCACCAACGTTTACATACCCCATCCCCCGTTTTTTGAAAAAAAAAGTTCTGCACCCCTCAATTTTTCCAACAATTTAATTTCATAAATACCCAATATAATTCAACTATCAGACTACAAAACTAATAGTATTGTAGTCTGATAATTGATTGAATATAATCAATCAGTTTGATAATTTTATGTATATTTTTTACATAGTATTGCATATATTTTACATAGTATTATACTATTTTTACATAGTATTGCATATATTTTACTTAGTATTATACTATGTAAAATATATGCAATACTATGTAAAAATATCCATAAAAATTGATTATAAAAAATATAAACGAAATAATTATTTATTCATTATTTTTTTTATATGTTTCTCAAATTTTTTATTTAGTTTTGAGAATAGTATTTTGGTAACAGCTATTCTCTAACCTCCTTCTAACAGCTCCCCAAGAGGGGCGCGCCCCACAGGTTAACCCCGGGGTTAATCAATTAAAATTTTGTTATATGTATATCGAAAAAAAAATGTCTTAACTATGCACCATAAATATTCTTTTCTGAATTAATCATCATATATATATACTTTTCAAAATTAATTATCAATGAAACATATAAATATTATATAAGTAATATAATATACTATTATAATTAATAGCATTCTTTTTTTTATTGATTAATAAACACTCCTATATTTTAAAGTTAATGACATAAAATTTTAACCATATACTACATATTAAAAATGCAAAATTGAGATTTTTAATTTTTATCATAAAAATGCAGGGTAATTATATTGTTATTATATTCTAACAGATTAAATTAATCTTAACATCGGTCAAACCCGCGTTAACAATAATTTATATCCGGCTGATATATATATATTTATATTTCTGTGAATTACATAGTTTATTTTTTTCACAAGTGATTTTGATAATACATACATCAGTGATAATATATTAAATGTATCAATGGTAACAACTAGTTCTTGCTGTTGCGTCCTGAATACAAAAATTACTATGACTAAATTTTTAGCCTTTTTTTATTTTACATTTATTTCCTCTGTCTAATAGAGGGCAACAAGAAAAATTGAATTTATGGCAAATTCAAGAATAAATATATCCATGTCATCATTGGCATAATATAATGTTTTCCTAAATAATATAAAGTATGAAGGTATCATTGATATCTATATGTATTTTATTTCAATCTAATTCTTGTCAACTAGTGTTTTTAAGTTTTGCTTTGTGATCAAAGATACTTTTGTAGATCATCAAATTTTTGCAAGCATATAGTATATTCCAACAGATTCTAGTAATAATTATAATGGTATAAATCTGCATATACTAGCACGTGCCATTACTATTTATAGAATTTCCGAATAATGTTATTAGTTTGAAAGTCCTTTAAAATTTGTTCGGACGTATTTTTTTGGTGACAATCTTCATGGCATTGAGCTTTTACACGGAATGGTTGCTACCCCTGTTAGAGGGGTTAGCGGATAGTTTGATAGGACTAATTGTGCACTTCTGAAAGTGATGTCCGCGAAACAACATGTATAGCAAATAAACAATAAATATATCTTCTTTGCTTATAACTTAGTAACAAATCAGTAATTGTAATAAGAACTGCAACCAATACATAATATATCAACAAATCAGTGTTTTACAGTCCATAGCTACAAGGGTTAAATTATAACCCAAACAACCTGAGTTTATCTAAGAAGAGTTTTAAAAATTCTATAACTACGTAATATAAGTACAAAATTTATAGATGAACACAAGATCCTTTAAAGGGATTTAAATACCATTATATTTTATTGTGGTCTGTTTCCCAACATTTTGAACGCAATTAAATATCCGCAAGATGCTATTTCAATTATCTTACATCTAAATTTAAGATAAATCTGACCACGTTGTATAACTTTGTTTATTGCATAAGTCGGTCCTAAACGTAAACCTCTCACAGTGGGTGGTCATCTGTATTCAATGCGTACTTCTCGTAAGCACATTGCCAAATGCGTGGGCGATCACCGATCGGCCTGTAGGTACTATACTGCAACAACGGCCAGATGAGTTTCTGTCATAGATGATACAAGGCAATTCGTGCTTAGACAAACATATACAGTTTCAGGAATAATGAACTTTATGAATGCATTGTACGACCCGCATATGTGCAATGTTTATTGCAAGCGTTTTGCATTGGGGTCTTTTCAATGCTGCTTGTCTAGGATCCTTTGAAAAAATATACAGATATAAAAGTAATAACATTAACAATATTTTTCTATGAAAATTAATTTAGTTTAATTCTAATGTTCATTTCATATTTTCAAAGTTTAACTATCTAAGAATATGGGTACGAGAAGGTTTTTGAAAATTTGAATTATTTTCGGAGATATAGGCATTTCACTGACTCGGTCTCCATACTGGTTTGGCTTCACGCAAAACTTTAAATGCTTTTTTTCTTAGAACAGACTTTTTTAGTACTGTTGACATGATTTCTCGAGTTTTATTCGACCGATTCACTTGAAATGTTCAGAGAGTCTTGTTTATAGACCTATCTATAGCCCGAACTAGGATTATCCCCAAATTCCAATTTTTACTATTTTTAAAAAATTCGAGAAACTCAAAAAAACAGTAAAAAACGACTTTTTTTCAAACAGTCGCCAATTTGTAAAAAATCATTTTGTTTACTCATCGCTAGTTCGGGCGATTGCGACATCATTGTAGATTAATAATCTTTTTATTTATTTTATTTCGGATGGCTAGGAGGGCTAAAATCATGTCAAGATCGAGGTGCCAATTTTTTGAGACCACCCACTTCATCAGCTGCCAGTGTTTACAATTTTCAACTTTTTAATTTTTTAATTTTTGTTTTGTATTTTAATAATATTAATAAACAAGTGGTAAAAAAGGAATAGTAAAAACATCCATTGATTTCTTTTACGACACTTTAAAAATGACCTAAAATTCATCGTTCTACACTAGAATACCCCCTTAAGAAAGATTTTTTTGAAAGTTTAAATTACTTAATATTTAATGCTATATCGAAACACTAGTAAGGTCAAAGGACTTGTTTATTAGGTATGTATATAGAATTCGTTTACTTGTACATATATCTCACAAGAATTACATTAAAGCAATTAAGTATCACGTTTTGCTTATGGTTTGAGTTATGAATGATTTTACTAAATATATAGAAGTGCCCACATAAATGTTCATGGATACCCAGCCTTACCTAGTTCTTGGTAAGGATGAGAAATCGCCTAGTGCGTTGTTTATGACAACTCGTGTTATTTATGATATGGTTATTTCAGCTAATAGGGCATTCACTTTTTTTTCTTTGATATATTGTATTTATTTCACATATTTTTTGTAATATTCTATAGTATTTCTGAAAATTTATTCTTTGTGGAAAAAAATATTGAGTTTAAACTTAAACATTTATCATGTGATCGTAGTAAATTGAAATAACACTGAAAATACACTAATTAATATATTGAGTGCATTTTGTACATTAGTATCGTGAGTACATTTAATATATTAGATTCTTGAGTATATTTGTAAAATCTGTACAAACTATTATTGAACACTGCATCTATTGTTTTAAACTAGTACAAACCTAAATTGCCATATCAAATCGAAATTAAATTTACTAAATGTGTCTCTGTAGATTTTAAAATCTGTCTCGTTTCCAAGTGATTGTACTTACTAAATTATAAACAAAAATGCTTATATCCTTTTTTGCACATCACATTTTTTTTAGTATTTTTTCTGAACATTATATTATAGATTTTTTGCTGTTTATAAAAGCTTGATTACGAATTTTGATTTATATATACAACAATCATCTATTGTTTTCTTATTGAGTGTAAAGTTAAGGTCCAATTATCAACATTTTTGGGAAAACTAAAAAAAAAACATTAAAATTAAATAAGCGTACTTTTAATCCATTACATGGATATACTTGATTAGATATTATATTATTATGTATCAATAATTTTATGAGCCAAGTACACTAATAGTAATCATTAGCAAACTAATACTAATATGGTTACATTATATAAACTTGTCAGAGAACAGGTGTTTGTACGGGTCACTTAATGACAAGACTTGTCGCACCTCACTCGAATTCTACCTGTAGTATTATGTATCCTATATAATCTCTTACTGATAAAATTGGCGCGAAAAGTTTCTGGTCCCTGTCCTTTGTGCAGCCACCGGGCTCACGAGATGAAGAATGCGTTTATGCAGGAATTTAAGAAGTACCCGCCATCCTCTGAGAATAGATGTGAAATGTACGACGCGACGGTATGCTAATTTTGGAGGTTTGTTATGTTCGTGGAATTTGCATGATTGATGTACAAAAGAATCGGTTCAGAGCTTGTTATTCTAAAACTTCTGTTGAGTTTGATTCTGAAATTGATAGGTTGTGAGGAGAAAAGTCACTGTGCAATCAAGTGTCCTGCTTGGTAACTTTTTTCACGATGAAATTACGTTGACAATTTCATATGACAAGTTAATGTTTTATGTAGACATAGCTTTTGCGGCCCTGTTGTCTACCTCGAATGTTTTACAAGTACCGTTAGGTTTCAAGTTTTCACTCGTCATTGCAATTGTATCTTTACGAATAACGATCACAAATTATTTGATATGGAAAACTGGCATATTTTGATATAATAATACATAACTAATTTCACATTAATACTTTTAAATAGTTTTTTTATATCACGGTTTTTGTTTTATCTTTATTAAAGAAAGATTAAAATAAACTATCATCACACAGAGATAGGACATGGATAGGACAACTGTTTGGGCTGCCATCTGTAGAACCGACTAGTATTAAGTATAATTTTTTTTAAATTATTTTTTGAACAGCAATCAGAACCTTACGTCCTATGAGCTGTTGGGCTGAATCTTCTCCTTCCTTCGTATTTTTTTTTTAGATGGTAACCCAAGGGTTAATCCATCCACATTTGATGATTTTGTTTTTAGAATTCTTCTAATAGGGCTGACATTTATTGACAACAATGCCGGGTGAGGGCCATTTTCACTTGGAAACATATTGCTATCTATATTTCCAAGTGAAAATCGTTGTCACTGCTGCCTGACAATAGGCTGCTCGAAGTGGGTATCGAACCCGGGACCTCTGAAACAAGTCCCGTCGCTCTTAACCGCTTACCTACGGGCGAGCCTAAGTATAATTAGCACAACACCTTAAAATACTCTTAAGTTTTAATTGCTGTTCAAAATAATCAAAATATTGAAAAAATGAAATAAAAAAAATATTCTTCAACCTTTTCAAGTAAATAAATTTATAAATGGTATCGTTTATTCGAGCATATTATTATTGTTGATAACTCAGCTTGATGATCGGCATCAATTGAAGTTCTGAAGTATACTCTTCTAGTGCTACTAAATTACACATCAAAGCCACAAACGTAACAAAATTACATATGAAAATAGCTGCTCTAAATACTACCCTTCGCTCTAAATATATATGCTTACGTCAATACGCCCTTATGCACTTTCATCCCAAATGTATATAAATACACACCGGTCATTTTTTATTTATAATTTAATGGAAAAAGGTCCGAACCTCTTACTGACGCCACTAAATATTTATAATCTTTGTGACTAGGTATTTTAACTGATTGTGGGAAAGCTCGCAATGTTTTTCTGTTATGGGATTCCGAGTCGAATCGAGCCGCCGAAAAGCACGCGAAGCGAAAGAAATTGCGCAACCCGAGATCTTGTTATAATTAAGCGAACAAGATATTTTTATATTGGTATAATAATTCTTACAATATTCTCTCAATGGGAACCTTGACATATGTGTAGAGACGACGAAATAAGACTTTTTTTTTATTAATAGTACTCATTGCTAATAATTTTATAAAATTTTACATTCATTCTCTAATTGATAGCTTTAAAATTAAATTAAATTTAAATCATGGCTAGAGCGACTATACCTGGGTCACAGCTTCCGGGTTTAATCACACTTTGAGGAGCTTAAGCTTCTTGATGTCAAGCAGTAGTAACATCGGTTTTCATTTGGAAATGTAGATAGCTACATTTGAAATTGCTGCATCAATAAAATGTTTCCTATTCCAAAAATTGTAAAATAAAATTTATCACACAAAGATGAGAAAAACTGTTTGGGTTGCCATTCTAGAAAACCGACCTAGGCAAATTAGCCCAACAGCTTATAAGACCTCTTAAGCTCTGATTGATGCCAAAACAATAAAAAAAACTTCATTGTTCAAGCTATTTGAAAAACTCTATCTGATACATCTACACTTGTTCTCGCGCCATAAAATTTTTAATCTTGAATTTTCATCGTTCATATCACTAATTTGTTTCACGGCTTTTGCTAAATTCTTTTACTCTCAGTTACTTATCGTAATCTCGGCGAATTAAAAAAATCGTGAATCGTTAAAAAAATATTATGAATAAGAAAACGGTTTTTACAGAGCGCATAAACTACCAGACAAGGTTAATGCGATTTATCAATAAATTACAAGTTCGCATTCATCTCCTCAATGCGTGCATTAATATCGGTGTTTTTATGCAACTTCGAAGTCATTTAAGCATCTCGTTAGAGATCTTAATTATCGACTTTTTTGTTGGGTAAACAAAGATTTATAAAAGATCACAAAAACCGGATTACCTTTCAAGCTGATATAGCCAGGGTACAAAATAAATTTACACTTTTAATGATTTTATCTGTTTTACTATTTTAATTGGATTTTTACCTGTTGCTACTTAGTCCAATATTTATTTATTTACATACAAACAAACCATTTTTGTTATACGTTTAATTACAATCTGTTATATTAGGACGTTCAGTAATTGTTTTAACGATTGTATTGCTTTTTGGATGAATGACAACCCAGTACTTGTCCAATCCAGTTTTGACTAGTTAACTGTATTTATTGAAGAGATATTAATTATTAATTCTCTTCTTGTTATGTAAAAACAAACACTTTTTAAGATTTATATATTTTATTTTAAATTGTAACTTACATTATTGGATGTTGATATTTTTAATCTGCCCTTGTTGGCGGTTCAAATATAACTGACCCCCGCTCAATAATAATCAGTTTTTACCTGATTCGACCATTATTGTCGGATAAGGGTCGATTTATAAAAGTTTTATATAAATGGTACCAACATACGAGATTAAATTACAAACATATTTTAATGAAAATGTGCTAAACATAAAATATTATAATAAATACATAATAGTTTTTAACACTATAGTATTGACATTTTCTGATTACGAGAAGCATTTTCATTTGAGATTATGGTTTGACTTCGATTTCTTCGTGAAAGAAATTAGTGATATAAACGATGAAAAAATTCAAGATTAAAAGTTTTATGGCGCGAGAGCAAGTGTAGTTGTATCAGATAGAGGGTTTGTAAATAGCATATTAAAGTTGAAGGTATGAACGTAATATAATTTGCGTTAATTTTCATTATTTGAAGAAATTTATTTTGGACACTATTTTGGCAAAATTACATTTATCCACCACTAATCTTATAACTTAATTTTACTATTTTATTGGAGTGGTACAGAGGCAAATATTTTATTCAACTTCACACAACGACACTCATCGATTAGTTCCCTTACGCAATACAAATGTTTTAACAAACCAATTTGTTTTTACGTAAGTAACGATTTAAGCAATTGCACAAGCTTTTGATTTATTGTGAGACAATAGTTTTTACGACCATAAACCCACTTTCTAAATACGAAATGTACGTATAGATTCAATCATAATTAATAAACGCATGAAAGAATTTCTAAAGAAATTACTAAGCGAGATATACGCCAAAGTTTTTTCTTATATTTGAGTTATAATCAAAAACTAAATATAGCATTTAGTGTTGGTTTTCGAATATTATGATAATAGCCAGGACCTTTGCTTGAATATTATGATAGTGGACTTGATATGTAATACATAATTCTGAATTGGGTCTGAAATCCCTGCTCCCAAAAATTAATTCAATAAGATGCTTATAGAGATTTTTAATAAAATTTATAATAATGAAGACAGATAAGTTAAGAAAATAAAAATGCGATAATCACCATGAGATTTTTGTATTCACAAAGAGATCCGAATTTAAAACTTTTTCTTTTTTACTTATTTGAAAAATGTTTACTACAAAAACCGTTTTCCAAACAGGTACCTACTTTGGAACCATGTTCTATTAAATAATAGCCAGGGATTCTTAATTAAAAGATCATCTTCAAAAGTTTCTTTATTGGTCCTTCTGATTATACTTTCAGCTTATAAGATACAAGCGATTTGTAATATCCAAAATTTGTATAACATAATGTTATTACATATAAAAAATGGTTTTCCTATGCCATTTGTCGAGCCAGTGGTGTAATCGTAAAGAACGCAAACCCTGTCCCGGGTTTCATTCCAACCTCGGTCAGCTCGATATTAAGGAGTATGATAGTATGAAGTTTTTACTTGTAATTATAAAACTCAAGTGAAAATAGTCTTCCCGAGATATAAAAAATAGTCAAAAAATACTGTCAAGTATAGTCGCAATTACGATAGGACCATTACTAAATGTCATCGTAATATTGACAAATAATAATTTAAAAAAAATGTTAACTACGAGTTATACTATGAGAAAATTGTGTCAAAGGTCATCACAAATTACTTGACTGATTTTACAAAGGTAATGCTCGTACGGAAAACTCAATGAACCAGCTCGACTCGAATGCCATGGGAAGTTTCCTACAACATACTATAAAGCAAAGCAAATCTTAGAAAATATTTGGTAGCTAAAACCGTAATATGCATATTTAAATGTACTTCAACATTTGTAATAATTTAATTTGGAATATGTTAATCCACGTTTAAAATTGTTTTATGGTATGTTAAATGATATAATAGAATTGATTTAAAATGTACTGATTGTAAAAGCCATAAAGATTTAAATTTGAATATATATGTGACTTGAGTTAGATTCAATAGAAGCAATTAATTAGTAAGTAATGACAGTATCTTGTTATTTTGAAAACAATGCCATTCTACGATAAGTAATTACTTACTCTGATTAATATAGGCAATATTTCTCATAAAACAGCATCGCTTTTGTGATAAAGTTCATTTAAATCTACTATTCTACTATATTCTGTTCATTAGCATAGAGATGGGCATTGAACCGCGTTAAGAATAAATTAATGGAGTTTTTCATTCCCACAGTCGCTTAATAGCCAGAAGAACTTCAATTACGTTTATACCAACACTTGTAAGAGTCAACATTTGTTCCGCGATAATTCCTTCGGCTTTGAGGAAATGATGTTTTTCTTCCTCAGGTTCAATTTATGAAATCCATAGGATGCCGTTTTGTGTTTTAATAATCCTCGGAACATCTTAACTTCGGCTTGATTGATTGACATCAATATCGCGGGAAAGATTTGCATAATCAATTCGGAAAATCTTTCATTGAATTATTATTAGAGTGCTCGGAATTATGCCAAGGTCGACGGCGGGTGTTCTACAAACACTGATCTTATTTACATTAAAGAGATTTTTAATCCTTTTCGCATCTGGTGGGATTTAGATTTATTATTATAATTAGCAAAATTTCTATTCTTGTATTTGTTGAGTTATTGTAAAGGGTATTAAAAACACATAAAAAACCTTTCGTTCTAAATACCTGCGATTATGAATAATCCATTGTTAAGAAGATTATTTACTTCGGTAGAAATTGAAAATATTAAATTGTTTCAAAATATGACACGATGATTATTTTCAGATATTAGTTTTCCAAAAGTTCATGAAGTGTGAATCAATGTCGTTTGCAGAAGTTTTTAAATAAACATCAGGGGTCAATTATCCGGTAATGTAGACCATAACATAGAGCTATCATGGCAACGCTATGTTATAGTCTATTTTACTGGAGAATTGGCCCTTTAAATTCATTAAATTTAAGTTTCTTCAACATTAGCAGGCTGGGAGTAATTTGGCATAAAATAAGAAAAGCATATAGTATAATGACAAAAAAATTAATAGTTCATGGTTCTATTTATGTAATAATTGGCATTTTTGGATCAAATTGACTATTCTGATTCACACTTTTTTCCGTTCAATTAATTTAGGTATCAAAAATCTTGATAACTATGCTCATTAAAAATCTAATTAAGAACCAAACGTGAGAGTGAGAGTATACTAACCATTTCGTTCATATTTTCACATAACTTATTGTCTTTAATTACTTTTACATTTTATATTATCTAAAATTAAGTCAACTTCATATGAAAATTATATGAGTGAAACATCACGATCTTATCTTTAAAAAATCTAGATTTTATAATTGCATGTGAAGATCAAAAGTTTTCATGAAACGTTACTAAAGAAGCTCTGATTCAAAGAACTTTGAAATAAAAGGGTTCCCATGATGATTGACGAGGCTGTTAAACCTTTTTAGATATTTGTGTTGGGCTTTATGTTATTATATCGGACGAGGCAAGGGGCCCCGAAACAAAAGGCGCGTAGAAGCCGAAACGAGTGCTGTCGCATTCAATCAATTTCTTTTCTGCTTGCTAAAAGTCTTATTGGATTGTGAATTCGAGTACGAAAAATGTGTTTTCTGAAATGAAAATACAGAATACGTTATTGGTTTATAGATTGCTACAATGCCAAGATTCATTAAATTCAGTATTCTTCGTTTGTTTCATTACTGCATGCTATCCATTTTGACAGAATAAATATATAGGTACTCTTCAATATTTCAATTTTCAATTGATCTGACTAGTTCATCTATGCTTATCACATTAAGAATTGACTTCTATTCTATATTAGTTATCTATAATTATTGGTATGCAATTGCTCTATTTACGAATAACTAAGAGTGTTCTGGACTTATTATTATTTCATGATGGCCTGGTTTTAATTCTGTAAAATGAACAAATTTATATTCTATATTGAAGGGCTTATCAGCTTTTGTATTTCATTTCCAAATTCGGGCACAGGGGTGAAGTCCGACATCAAGAAGCCCTGATGTCAATTATCTACTTGATATAGATCCCAAATATAATTTCAAGTGAAAATTACCAATCATGGGAATAGCCGCATTTAATCGTAAAAAATATTAAATACTTGGAGTATTTAAGTTAATTTTAGTCACAACTGGATTGGACAGCTACTGGGTTGCCATCTATTACTGAATGTCTTAGTATGACAGTATATAAAAAATGTCATTTTTAAAAAAAAACTATTTATAATGAGCATATCTTTGAAACCACATTCGCTATTTATTACCAAACAAACATATAAAAGTAGTTTAAAAAAATCGTTTTCTATATGACCTAATCAAACATCTATATAACTCATTAATATTAGTGAGAAAAAAATTGAAATTTTAAATATTTTTATCTTCTGAAAGAAATATCTTGGTTGAGATCTATGAACAACAACGAGTAACAAATCAATAAATTTTATAATTATCTTTCTTTGCAATCGCATATGAATTCCAATCATCGAACAATGCAATTTTTTAATCATGCCAATCAATAAACCAATATTCAATTGTTAACTATTTATTGTGTACGTATATTTATTGATTTAACTACAATAGTTGTAATCGCGTTACTAATCTTGCATGAAAGAATTCAAAAACGTAATAAATTACTCATACGAAAGTAATGTGAAGTTTTATGTGTGAATATTTTTATCGACGTGCAAAAAATTATAAAATAATTGCTTTAATTTTTATAATTTTTCAAATAACACGCTTTTCAACCATGTCGTTTGATTAATCGACTAAGTTCGATAAAAATAGTGACAAAAAATGTAATATTGTAAGATGATAAAATATGAATATAATTAGATTTTTATATGTTATCTTTAATACTTTAATTAGTTTTGTTATACTTGTAATTACAATCTGTCATTCCAAGAGATCAGTAATTGTTTTCACTATTATATTGCTTTTTGAATAGTTGGCAAACCAGTTATTGTCCAATGCAATTGACTAATTAACTATACTCAAACTTTTGTTGACATTTTATGACTTTAAATGCAGTTTGCAATCACTTGAAATCTATAACCTCAAGTGGAAATTTGACATCAAAGCTGCCGGATTTGGGCTTAACCGTGGCTAGAATCGAACCAGCAAACCCGGGACTAGTTTGTGCTAGCCTACTTTGATTACTGATTACGCCACCGATGGGTCTTATTTAGTTTAATTTGATTACTTGTATTTAATTTGTAGTTATCTCATACAGTATACTTTCAACACTTTATTTCTTTTATTGGGCTCGCCCTTAGGTAAGCGGTTAAGAGCGACGGGACTTGTTTCAGAGGCCCCGGGTTCGATACCCACTTCGAGCAGCCTGTTGTCAGGCAGCAGTGACAACGATTTTTAGTTGGAAATGTAGATAGCAATATTTTCCAAGTGAAAATAGCCCTCACCCGGCATTGCTGCACCAATAAAAATACTCGCTCTATTACAGAAATTGTAATAATAATATATCATACAGAAATGTGACAACTGATTGGGTTGCTATCTGTCAAACAGACTAGTATTAACACAAAATCAGCACAACAGCTTATAGGACTTTTAGATTGTGATTGCTGTTCAAAAATATAAAAAAAAAATCTTTTATTTCCTCATTACTCTTGTATTAACTGTCTAAATGTCAGTCAATTTAATCAATATAAAATATTATAGATGAATAATTTATAATCAATAAAATTTCTTTTATTATCTATTGAAGCATGATATACATACGATATTCGAAAATGATTTTCCATCGATATTCACCATGTGCCGGGAATCTTCTTGTTGGCCTTTCAATAGATTTTCGCCGTCGTAATTTCCCAAGGTATTTGTAGGGGCGGCAGAGCTATTTGAGGGCCTGTGCGTTTCGTTAACCAAGCGCCTACGTATATCAAAATCCCTCATCGAATTATTAATTACAACCGAACCATTGACTTGATGTGGTTTAACAGAAAATAAATCATCTTGTTAAATATGGTGAGATTGCCCGTGAATATTGAATGGGGTGCAGTGTGTTAAGTGAACTTATTAAATATATAAGTATTCTTTGATTGAATATCGGTAATATATACAGACACACTTACATATATATATATATATATATATATATATATATATATATAATGTTATTATGAACAAACTGCACTCAGTTTTTTGCACAAACTTTATGCCAAACAATTTTCCAGACGTGCCGAGACTGTGATATGTCTCATATTCATTGTAAATTCTTACAGCAAAAAGTATATTTTAACACATCACTTATATATATTAACACATTATATAAAATTAATTTATATAAATTAATATACGTATGAATTGTCAACTTTCTGCTACCTAATTAATTTGTTTTCTTAGTAATTTGTAATTAATATTTTAATATACAGCATGCACGAGACCTGATAACTAGATGATAAAATTAACGGCCCTGAAAAAATTAGAAAATATATTATTTCACTTTGCTTGAAAATTATGGGCTTTTAAGTGCAATCTAGAGCTTTGATAAAATGATGACCATTTTTTGGTTATTGTGGTTAATTTTCATTAATTTTGTTCATCTACACTTTGGAACCGAAACCGTGAATAACATTTCTACGACCACACTGACCACAGTGAAAAATAACACAATTACCCCAAGTTTTTAGGATTGAAAACTTTTTGTTGAACTATGAATTTAAACATTTCAAAATCGGTCGACTTTGATAGACCCTCCTTAAAAAAAATTACTAACGTGTGTTGGCAAATTTTATCAAAAGTTGGCGCATTTAATCAGGACTGTAAAATGGTGAAATAAATACTTCATAGTTATATCATTGAAAAAATTCGATAATAATAAATAACCTAAAAATGAAATGATTTTTGCTTGTGCACTTAATTAAAAGCTCTTAATTTACAAGCAAAGTGAGATAATTTTTATTATATTCTTATCAGGACAGTTAAAGTCAATGCTATTTACTATTGACTTGATGTTTAGGTCTGGGACACCATGTAAATACTTTTTATTGTAGAAATTTACACATCGAGTTACTTTTGTTTGCTTTGTAATGGTAAGATTGTAAAAAAGAAAAAAAAAATGTTACTATTTTTTTTGCTGTTAATATCTTCATACGTACAATGTTTTCAAACAATTTAAATGACCTTTCACTCTATATACATAGTTACTTAATTCAATGAGATATATCAAGTTTGCCTATTTAAAGTTTTTATAGAGATAGATTTTTACATATCTACGATTGTTCATTGCATTTATTTACAGTACATTTATTGCCTCACAATAAGTAAATATATTTGAAGTCATTTTACCATTAATTAAAGCACTAAAGTTGAAAGCGCTGATAGTTTTATTCAGCTTCTGAAATGTTATTACTATAATACCAATAATATTTTTATGCTTTCCACAAATCTTAGCCCTTATACTTTATCCTTTTATCTTTCACTGACACATGTCGGCATAATATTTTGTGGACGTATTGGGGTTTCGACATTTCGTGAATTTGTTTCGGCTTATATATACGTATATATGACAGAACGCAATAAAATTGACACGATCGCAAGTGCGCGGTATTCCTTTTCTAGGCTTAAAAGCGCCCTCCGGGAAGATTTGCGCGGCCTGTCCGTCAAATCCACTTTTGTTGTATTTTCGGATTTGTCGTTGCGTGAGCGCCGAGGTTCGCTTATATTGGCAAACAAGGATAATAACACAACTTGTTCCTTAAAAAATATTGCTGGCTCTTTATTTTTGATTAGTAAATACCCGAGTAACTTTTTTAAACCCAAGAACTTAGTTAAAAAATAAGTTATGCATATGTATTATTCTATCTGCCTACAGACTTAATGTAAAAAAATTGTTTCCATAGTCAATTGCTTATTAGAGCAATTACTACAATTTGTTTTTTTCCTTTTTATATTTTATTTATTTATTTTTCTTTATTTTTAATTTATTTTTGTTTATTTATTTATTTATTATTATTATTTTATTTCTTTCTGTGATTATTATTATTTATTATTATTATTATTTTTTAATATTAGTGTAATTTAGACATGTAACACATAGGGTCTGTTAATAATTCAGATTGTTATATAATATGATTGAATGAAAAATAAAAAAAAAATATGGAAAGAATATTATGTATTTCATATGATATGCATATCATACGAAAAATATAAATTGTCAGTATCACATCATGTGTAATTATGAAATATACTATATATATGTGCATTTCGAGCATATAATGCAGTTGTGCATTTCAAAGTAATTAGTAACTCGCTATTAGATATAATATTTCAATTAAAATAATTACTATCATTTTTAGTAGAATAAGTTTATAAATATGTGAAAGAAAAATACTTTCTAATAGTAGATAATCACATGTTATTAATATCGTTGAGCATGTCTATTTGTGTATAACTTCGAAAATATAAATTAACATATTTATTAAGGAAAAATGAAACTAATTAAATCAACTAGTCTAATTTTTAAGAAGACACAGATAAATTATTTGGTCCTTTTTGGGACATCAATGCATACCCCATAAACCCAAAGAGAAAGAAATCATAACATAGTAAGCAACTTTTGCCGCGCTTATTATTAAAACAAGAAAATATGGTTTTGCAATCAATACAAGTCTTCTTATTTTTTTGGTGGATCCTTTGATAGATTGTTAAAAGTAGTTTAAAGCCAATAAACCTTTGACAGATTACAATTTTTTTTTTCGAACTACCCTGTAGTGATTGCGTATAAGTATGGCATTTTATCTGAAAGTGAACAAAACTAGCTGTAAGTGGAATTCTGTCTTAAGGCAATTAGGGCATCGTGCCTTAAGGCAAATTGCTGGAACTTCCCGTACCAAAAATTTTTATTTTTTTTAAAAACGATTAACATTTTTGAAAAAAAATTACTTTGAAAAAATAAGATTTTTGAGAAACTATAAATTGGACAAAAAATTAGTTTTTTTTGAAAAAAAAAATTTTTTAAAAAAAATTTTTTTCAAAAAAAAAAAATTTTTTTTTTGAAAAAAAAAATTTTTTTCTTTATTTTGACATATTGTGGAAGATCTGAACTTTTTTTTCAAAGCAATCGTACTGCTTTAACTACATAGGGACTAAATATAAAGCGCGTAAGCGCCGCGTCGCTGTCTAACGCATAAGCATTGGTACGGAACCCATAGGAATGTTAACAAAATGTATACTTATTGTTAAAATCTCTATAAAATATCTGATAATTTGATGTGCATATGTCTAATGATCATTTTTGACCGCCAAATGGCTCATTTTTTTACTTTTTTCTCTATATCTCCGAAACCGCTGGACCTACCTTTATGAAAGTTGTATCGATTCTTCATCTTGTCAATACAAATAAAATGTTTTTTGAATTATTCAAATCGGACGCTCCGTTCTCTTAAAAACTGAGTTACCGTTTTCGGAACTTTTTGCCCCGTATCTTCGGAACGGCTTGACCTGCCTTTGCCAAAAACTAATCAGCACGTCTCCTTATCAATACGGATCGAATGTTTTTTGAATTATTCAAATCGGTTGATCCGTGTTCCCGAAATCGTCGACGAAAATTTGTATCCGCACATACATACACACACATACATACATACACACACACATACACACACACATACACACACACACACACACACACACATACATCCATTTTTTCTAAGGTATGCCAAAATGTTCAGAAACCTCTGAAACGTAAAGATATATAAAAATTTTCATTTTCGATTTTTTTGCGATTACTATAACTTACCCTACGGGAAGTTAAAAAATAAATAAAGAAATCAAAATTTTAACAAACATCTGATTAGGGGGCGTCCATTAATCAACTGAGCGAGTTTTTAAGGATTTTTGGACCCCCTTCCCTCTTGATGATCCATGGTGATATATAAAATTACCCTCCCTCCCCCACCAAACATCACGTGTATTTTTATTTACGTGAAAAAACTGTACAATTTTAATTTAAAAAAAAATTAGTTAAAAAATAAATACACCAGATATCTTACTATACCCCTTCCTCTCCAACGTAATATTTTGTGATTTTTTGTCAACCCCCCCCTTTTCCTAAAAACCTCACGTTTTAATGGACGCTCTTCTCTTAAAGCAATAAAATTAACCCTCATAATAAACTTTGAATACACTTTTGAACTAATAACTGTGACAATGACGTACAACATCTGACGGTTTTACTAAAACTAGCCAATTTTTAAATAAGGCCACTGTGTATTTCTCCTATTATACTAATGATATATATTATACCTAGATGTATCTTTTATAATAGCCAATAGTGTTATAATATGTGCAGAGTCGTAGAAATGTCTAAAACGTATTAGATTTTTGTTCCCGTGTGATGTCTATAAACAAAAATTATATTTTTATGAATGAAAACCAGCATCCCTTAAAGGGTCTACATCTTTTTGTATAACAACAAAAAGACTAACTTATAATATATTAAACTTTACAAACAAATATTCCCAAAAGCGTAGTTTATTTTTCCCTCGGGCTGTGTTTCTTTTCGTTTAGATCGGGCGTAATGCCCCTTTCAAACAAAAGCTCTCGGGACGATCATATTAGTTGTAACGACATAAGAAAGTTTTTGCCGCAATTTTATTGAGAGTAAAATCAAGACATTTTCTCTGCTCCAGTGCGTAAGCGTTACTACGTGTTACGGGCACCGATAACGACATCATACCATCGTACCTACAAAGAGCGCGCGCCATCAGAAGCAGTGAGAGTGCGAGATTCTTTCCAGTTTAAAAGCCACAGACGTCTGCCTAGTGGACCGACTCCGCAGGTGCGTTTGCGTAAATTCTGTTGTAGTATTAGGCTGGGTTTACATTTCGGTGGCCAATAGAAAATCTGAACTAGCTGTAAGTGGAATTCTGTCTTAAGGCAATTAAGGCAATTAAGGCCTTAAGGCAAATTGCTGGAACTTCCCATACCGCAATTCAAAATTTGAGTAATTAAAAATAAGCAATAATAATCAATAAAAGTTGATCAATGATTTGAAACTTTTAATAAAATTTCGAACCATATTAAATTATTCTATCTTAAATCATTTATGTTGAAATATTTTGGAAATTCTGAACTTTTTTTCAAAGCAATCGTACTGCTTTAACTGCATAAACACGAAATATCGAAGCGCGTAACCACCGCGTCGCCGTCTAACGCGTAAACATTGGTACGGAACCCATAAGAATGTAAACAAAATTTATACTTATTGTTAAAACCTCTATAAAATATCTGATAATTTGATGTGCATATGTCTAATGTTCATTTTTGACCGCCAAATGCTTTTTTTTTCTTTTTTTGTCAGATCTCCGAAACCGCTAGAATTGCCTTCATGAAAATTTGATCAATTCTTCATCTTGTCAATACAAGTAAAATGTTTTTTGAATTATTCAAATCGGACGCTCTGTTCTCTTAAAAACCGTGTTACCGTTTTTGGCACTTTTTGCCCCGTATCTTCAGAACGGCCAGACCTGCCCCCGCCAAAAACTAATCAGCACGTCTCCTTATCAGTACGAATCGAATGTTTTTTTAATTATTTAAATCGGTCGATCGGTGTTCCCGAAATCGTCGACGAAAATTTGTATCCGCACACACACATGCACACACACACATACACACACACATACACACAAACACGCACATACATCCATTTTTTCTAAGGTATGCCAAAATATTCAGAAACCTTTGAAACGTAAAGATATATAAAAATTTTCATTTTCGATTTTTTTGCGATTACTATATCTTGCCCTGCGGGAAGTTAACTAGTGGTACATGGCATTGTGCCTTAAGGAAAATTGCTGAAACTTCCGTACAGTAATTAAATATTCGCAAAGTAAAAATAATTAAGAAATATGGTTTTTGAATCACTCTAATCGGATGTACTCTCAAAACTTCTGTTTTTACACTTTTTGCTCCGTATCTCCGAAACCGCTGCACCTACATTTTCACCTAAAATGTTTAGAGGACTTTGAAGCGTAAAGATATATGAAAATTTTCATTTTTGATTTTTTACGATTACTATAACTTACCCTACGGGAAGTTAAGAACTCTACAATTATACCACCTAGACATTCTTTTATGCTCTTATCAAATTTATTTAAACCGCTGGTAATCTGGAATATTGCTTTCGTCTATAGTATATAGGGAAGCTAGGAACTTGTTTTATCAGATTATTTTAAATGAATATGACTTGAGATCCGCTGACTGTATTTCTACGAAATAAAGCTAGATAGAGGTCTTGACTAATCTTCTACAGGTCAAGTAAAAATAATTTAAAAACTGACGGACCTGCACAGGCTTGTATATTGCGTCGTCGGCCTACAAGAAAGTAGATATGACAATATTATGCAGTACGGTTTACAAACTCTATAGAAACAAAATATTTTTTTATTATTGTTCAAGTTTTTAATGCCTGTTACTACTTACCCTTATTACAAATAGTCCCTTGCTGCCAAATTTACTTGTTCTTTCATGGTTCATATAATGCCCTTTTTCCTGCCTCTTTAAAATTCACTAGTTTGAATAAACAGTTTCTTCCAATTAAAGTTTTTTTTACAATTTACATAGTGGAGTATTAAAATAATTGTAAAATCTTCATAACTATTTTTTTTATAAATGAAGACTATACACATGAGAGTTTTTTGCAAATGGATAATAAGACGAAATACTTACGTAGTATTATAACGTATTTTATGCTTTTTATTGATCATGCTATATTGATGTTTTTATGTAGTATACTTTATTATTATATTTATTCTGTATAATGGTTGTATTTTAGCAACCTTTGACAACTTACATTTTATAAACATTCTCAATTACTTTATACTCATGTAATTCATTTAAAAATAGATAAATAGGCAAAATACTTGAGAAATTTGTTATTTTCAATATTTTATAAATGATGCTATTTGGTTATTTTAATATAGCTGCCTATAATCAGTACAGTGAGGCAGATATTTTAACAACCTTAAATATTTAATCCAATTACACCTAACATTTAATTATCACCCTAAATTTTTTAATTGCCAAAACTGTAGTATTCCTACGTCGAATTTTTATTATTTGACCTCGTACTTATGTAGTAATGAGCGAAAGAGAACGTTCTTGACCGCCGTATCGGTTCGTTCATCTCACGTGGTTGTAGTAGGTATTATATTATTATTCGTGCCTGTTTCGTAGTCTTCGTATTATTTTTTGGCTGAGCAATGAGAAGAGATGATCCGAAGAATCGAGCCTCGGCCTCAGCTTCAGCGCGGTCAAGTGTTGGTACTACTCTTCGGCATAATGGTAGTTGCAAGATGCAAGATGCAAGCACTCGAGAACCGACAACGAGCGTAGAGCACTCTTGAAGATATATGAAATTCTGGCCGAGAGATGAGAAATGATATTGCAGCTCGTAATATTCGATCGCTGTGGTCCGGGATGTTATTGATTACTACGATCAATTAGTACGAGGTATTGGTCGTTAATTAGCGACAGACAGTTGGCGGTTTGGTTATACTACTACATATAGATCTATAGTTATAGATAGTTATAGTTATAAATGAACAAACAAACAGACACGTATATGAGATTGTTTTATTCCGAAATATATAGCAATATGTTTCCAAGTGAAAAAAGCCCTCACCCGGCATTGTTGCACCATACTTGCCCTATTACAGAGATTGTAATAAAAATTTATCATACAGAGATGTGACAACTGTTTGGGTTGCCATCTGTAATAAAAAAACGTAGTTTGTAAGATCTTACTCACAACAGCTCATAGAACCCATTAGTTCTGATTGCTGTTCAAATAAAAAAAAAAAAAAAACTGTCTGAAATATTGTGGTAAAGTTATTGAACGTAAAATATTGTCTGTAGGAAGCTGGGCTGTTGTCTTGTAAAATTCTTCGTAACAATAATCGTTTTTAATTCCTAAAAATAGAGATGTATGAGAAATGACAGTCTTTCTAAAAAAAATTAATATGGCCACGATATTATCGTATTACTTTTGTTATGAGAATTGTAGGGAACGGATGCCAAATCAAAATGATTAGCTAATTCAAACTAAATACAAGGGCTGAAGTAAATGACGCTTGTTTACTTCCCATACATCTAGCTTAATTGCTCACAAAGTAGAATGTATCATTAGAATCCACTGATTTCTGTGATTTATATTACGAAATTTTGAAAATATAGAAGAACTAGAAGGATTTGGCTAAAAAATAACTTAAATTAAGCTGTTGATGAGCATTCATTTGTAGCTTCGCCAAGGCAGAGACATTTCAGGTTGGTGTCGATTCCAATTCTTATCTACACTTGCATGCCAATTTCATAGTCATAGTCATAGTCATATGAACTAAAGCCTTCATAAAACTTTTACACTAGCCCTTCGAAAAACTATCTGAAATCATAATTAATCGAAGCATATATTTTTAATTTTATATGATTTTTTAGTACTTTTTTATGTAAAATATACTTGATTTTATGATACGTGTAATTACTTTATAACGATGTACATCATCAGTCCCAGAGGTATTTTTTCTTTATGGTACTTTATTTTGCTTACGTTATTCATTATAAAATGCTTAAAAACTTGGTGCTTAAAACAGTTACAAAAATCAACTCTTGGCGATTAACAATTTTCATTTCAATATGAATAAATTTTCATATAGATAAGCTATATTCCTTGTTATATAAAAAACTTTTCATATGACTTGTATCAAGTTATACCTTCGAAGAAAACGTTTTAATTATGAATTTTTATATTTTTTATAGTAGCATATAATTGCATGCGAATTTATCAGATTTTGTTTCTTCTTTGTTTATACTTATTATATTATTAAAACTGCAGTTTGAAAGTGTGAAGATAAATTCTCTACTATTATTTTTTTTATTAAAAATTTTAATTCCGCAGTGTTGCTGATTCTGCAATTGCATGTATAAGATCATATCGCATAAATATAATAAGATTTTGGATTTTAGAATAATCAAGAATAAAAATTTAATAATTACTAGTTTAAACGTGTCTAATATCAGCATACTTGAATGATATAAGGTAATCATAAAATTTTAATCAAAGGCAATCCACAAGTGTTTCTAGTGATACTTTCATAATGATTGCGCTACAAAGGAATTTCATTTTGCAATAAAAGGTACTTGGAAAAATGAGGATTCGCTTTGTATCACCTATTCAGAGAAGTGCGAGACAAACTACGCTAAGATGATTATATCGTGCAAGACGATATGGAAGTACGTACTCTTGTACTTGTGTAATATTACCTTTATATTATATGATAGCCCAACAGCTGATGGATACTTAGATTTCATATTTGTAAAAGAAATAGAATAATAAGTAATTGATTACGCCATCTTATAAAAGGTTGATAAGATTTTCAATTATAATATAAAATCCTAAATTAAATGACATAACTAGATATAGTCTGTAAAGGCCATTCTCTACATAATATTGTTAGGGATATATATTATATGAAAAAATTCGTTTTTTTTGGATTCTTCATAATTCTTTTATTTTTGAACAAGTATTTCTTGAAATTATTATAGTATAGAAATAAGAATACTAATAGACTATGTTCATTCTTCTGTAATCCAAACTAAGTTTTATTTCCAACATTTCTGCAGTAAATGTTAGCGACACTAGAAGATTGAAATATCGTATCGACTGCACTATTTTCGCCATCTGATTGATGACCGATCTTTCTGTAAGATTGCGCCGTGAAATGTTGTTCAGCTTCCAGATTAATATTGTTGTCGTTTGTTGTGTGCGTGAAATAAGGAATGCGGAAAGCCTTTAGGTCCCGGGGAAACAAAATGGACATCATCCAGTGTTCAATTTCTGTGCGCGCGTGATAAAAAGGGTTGGTTGGCTCGCCTGCTACCCATACAAGAATTAATCCAGGGGTAATCAACATTTCAATATTGACCCCTAGTTAATATTTGCGTATTTGCTCTACATATGCATTAACAATAAAATGCATTATGGGGGCCATTTTTCCGGTAAAATAGACCGCCACATAGCGTTGTTATGGCAACGCTATGTTACGCTCTTTTTCATATAAATTGGTATGAAAACTGTCAAAAGGCTATGTATTGACCCCATTATAAACCTACTATAACAATATTCAAATTCAAATTATAAATATTTAGAGAAATACATTTTTCATTGGGAGATATAGAGTTCTGTGTTCATGGCGGTTAATATAAAAATATTTAATAGAAAAATATGTAGAAGTATAATTAGTAAATTTAATCAGAAGATTTTATTTCAAGTTTGAGCTGGCTTCGGACAGCCTGATGTCAAGCAGTAGTGACATCAGTTTTTATTTGAGAAAGTAGATTAAATTATGTATCTGGTAATGAAAATAATTAAATTATGATCCAATATAAAGTTATCAGTACTAGAGTTATTCTAATATTAAATTCATCAAATCAAATAGGTCAACGGTACGATTGTCTTCTAAACTGATCCACAACATTATTAGGAGGTTATATAAGTTTCGGAAAAAGTTATAAAAAAATAATAAAAAATATATAAAAAATATATAAAAAATTAAAACAAATCAATTATGAAACGATGGAAGCAAGAATATTCAATAAAAAATATACAGTGCTCGTTTGTTGGTCAAATTGGGTTGCTTATACCTTTAAAGTTATCGGATCATAAAACTAGATGTATAATTACACTGCAAAAATATTTGTATCAATTGCAGAACTCCTGTACCAATTTTTTTCTGTAGAGTACTAACCGTTAGAACCTTACTTTAAGCTGTTGGACTCCTTACGTCAATTTTTTTAGATGGTAACCTAACCGTCGATCCTTCTATATTTGATAATTTTATTTATAGAATTTATCTAATAGGGCTGAGTTATTATTCAATTTGATGCAAAATATATTTAAGATTTACAGTTTGTAAGTCTACATTCCTAAGTGAAAATTGATATTGCTTCTTCTTTACTGATTCTCGAAAGAAAAATTTAAATATTGAATTAGAACACATCACACAAAGATATTTTTTTACGGTACGTAAATAAAATAAAACAATTTTTGTAATACCTTCTTTGATTAAAATTTTTGAGTGAAATTAAAATCTGAATTCCCGTAATTATAGTAATCGCAAAAAAATTCAAAATGAAAATTTTTCGAAGATACGAGGCAAAAAGTGCCAAAAACGGTCTCTCAGTATTTAAGAGAACGGAGCGTCCGATTTTAATAATCCACAAAACATTTTACTTGTATTGACAAGATGAAGAACGGATTAAATTTTTGGGAAGGCAGGTCCAGCGGTTATGGACTCCCAATAAAAGTAATTTAAAAAAAAAAATCATTTGGCGGTCAAAAATGTTTATTGGACATATGTGCATCAAATTATCAGATATTTTATAGAGATTTTAATAATCTGCATACATCTTGTGTATTTTTTTGGTTTTTGTAACAAGATTTTCAATTACGGTACGGAAAGTTCCAGCAATTTGCCTTAAGGCACGATGATATTCACCTCACTAGTTTCTACTTACTACTTCAACTTAGTACTTCAACTTACCACTTCAACTTACCACTTCAACTTGCTACTTCAACTTACTACTTCAACTTACTACTTCAACTTGCCACTTCAACTTTCCACTTCAACTTGGCACTTCAACTTGCCACTTCAACTTGCCACTTCAACTTGCCAATTCAACTTACTACTTCTACTTACTATTTTAGAATGATAACTGCGAATGGTACTTTATGTTCTTAATGTTAAAACCTCTAATATCCATATTCTATTCGAAAACGGCCCGTTAGTAGATAGCAGAGACAGGTTTGCTACCCACTAACGACATTATGCATAGAATTTTGTCCGTAGCACGGTGGCACACAAGCCAAGCGTGTCGAGCGGGCGATGTTCCGTAAAAGAAAGGGTCTAGGACCGGGATACATTTCTCACGAATCTTGGCGGCGGCGGCGAATGCAAAATATATTTCTTGCCGAGGGTTAGAAATATAGCACCGTTAGCAGGACTTAGCTTATAAATTACAACCATCGCATTTAAAATTGGCACTTGATACAAATGGAGGTATATATCCTAGAGTTGTGAATAGTGAAGCTGTAGGTTTGAAAATGGTGAAGTCGCTTAAATATAAAAGGAACAATATTAACTATTAAATATTATTAAAATCAACTTTCAGATGCGGGATCTGTTACACAAGATACACAGTGAAAGATATTCTATTATAGTCTATTAATCACGTGAGGTTTTTAGGGAGAGGGGGGGGGTTTTGACAAAAGATCACGATATATCACATATAGTAAGATATCGCGTGTGTTTATATTTTAACTGTTGTTTTAAAAAAATTCAACATATTTACAATTTTATCACGTGACTAAAAAAACACGTAATGTTTGATGGGGGAGGGAGGGTAATTTTGAATATCACCATGCATCACCAAGGGGGAGGAGGGTCCAAAAATCCTTAAAAACTAGCTCACGTGATTAATGGACGTTTGCATTACTTAAAGATTGCACGTAACAAAATCGACAAGTGTAAAACAAGTAATTTTTTAAAAATTTTACGTTTATTTTCACATTTTACATCCTGTTTCAAAAATCATCTTTGAATTTTCTTAAGCTGAATAGTGAAGCTGTAGGTTTGGAAATGATGAAATCGCTTAAATATAAAAAGAACAATATTAACTATTAAATATTATTAAAATCAACTTGCAGATGCAGGATCTGTTACACAAGATACACAGTGAAAGATATTACAATAAAATATATTTTATACAGGGGGCGTCCATTAATCACGTGAGGTTTTTCGGGGGAGGGGGGGGGCTTTGACAAAATATCACGAAATATCACGTGGGGGAGGGAGGGGTATAGTAAGATATCACGTGTATTTATTTTTTAACTGATGTTTTGAAAAAATTCAAACATTTAAACAAAAATCAAAAATTTTACAATTTTATCACGTAACTAAAAATACACGTAATGTTTGGTGGGGGAGGGGGGTTCAAATATCACCATGTATCACCAAGAGGAAGGGGGGGGGGTTCAAAAATCCTTAAAAACTAACTCACGTGATTAATGGACGCCCCCCAACACATAAAAATTAGCAAAACATAGTTTACATTACTCAAAGATTGCACATAATGAAATCGACAAGTGTAAAAGGAGTAATTTTTAATACCTATATGGTAACAAAATTCTACGTTTATTTTTACATTTTACACGTTGTTTCAAAAGTCAGCTTTAAACTTTTTTAAGCTCAATAATGCTTCTTTATTCTGTTGTCCTTATGTCATTAATGCAATTTGGGATAATTGCTAAATTATTACAATTCCTTTTCTATGTATAGTAGGGTAGTGCGGGGCTTGGAGATCCACGAATGGAAAGATTCACCTTCGATATCTCAAAAAGAAGTAAATTTAGGAATTTTCTAACAACAATATTTGAAAGTAGAGGGAAAAACATGTATGTATAACCATCACCTTGCTTTTTACGGGGTTGCTACTATGAGATAAATAGCAATGTTGTTTGTTATTTGTTGTGATATAATAGTTTTGGTTCTCACAACATAATTGCTAAAAGTCAATTGGATCTTTGTGCCTCGCTCCATCTTACTTTAAAATAATTTAAATTTATATAAATATCAAATTTTTGAGAATATATATAAAAAGAAATCTGGAAAAATATTATAGAAATACAGTACAAACTTGAAGTTAATGAAGGGTTGATCGATATTGTAAATTGTAAAATGATCAATGAATTAATTTTTCTTATTTAATTTGTTCTATTTTTATTAAGTTTAACTATAATCGGCCGGGCTTTAATATGATAAATGTAAAGTTATTTACCTATCTATTGACATAAAAATAAAATAGTGATAAATGAAAACATAGAACACCAAAGTTACAATTTGAAGTTGACTTGCTAAAAATGCAGCGTACTTTTTCACTATAGACTAGAAGTAATATATATGGCACAAATACCTAGTGTCCACAGCAAAACACCAAGAAACTTATTGCATCGTTCAATCACTGCCCGTATATTCGTTTACACGCGACATATTTCAGAGAACTTTATGTACCATATGGTCCGAACATCCTATATTCTGAAATTTATAATAGTTTACTTCGGGAAAAACGCTGAAATGCGAATATAATAAAAATTCTTATTATATTTTATGTATTTTTGTGATGAATTTGAAGACAACATGGATTTATATTCCCTTTGAGAGAATTGTACTTATCGTGTTTTAGTCAAACTTAAAGGTATTCTCGCTTGTGGGTTTTTAGGGTCGCATTAATCTTTCTCATCATTGTAGTACAAGCGTATGGTCGGATGAGCATTAGAGGGAACCGAACGTGCGTGGGACTTATTACGTCGGCTCGTGGGAATTCGTGATTATTTACGATATAAAAGCATTTTTCATCCCGCATTCTGCCCGAGATCGGAAGATGAGCAGAAAAATTGCTTCCAGGTTTACGCATTAATAAGTGAAATAATTATACATAAATTGCTCTCATTGACACCTGAAGTAGGGACTCGTAATATTAGTAATATTCTATTCATTAATACGATAACTAAGAAATCTCCTTCAAGAACAATATTTGTTTCATATATATTTGATATAGACTTTGATCTAGGTGCAAGTACATGTTAGTTAATATAATGCGATTTTTATTTTATTCATTCAATATTATTCAACATACAGACAGACTTCACAAAAAACTATAGATTTGCATATTATGAAGCCGATTCTGCCATAAAATGGACCAAAGTAGGGGTTATGTTACGTAGAGCTTCTCATACAAAATGGTACTAAATATTGTCAAAATACCATATATTTGCTGTGCGATCAGGCGTTTTACACATAAAATGCAACTTCACTCATATGTTATTATATCACATCACATAGATGCAGTTATGATAACATCGTGCTTTTGACATTTGGGCATTTCAGGTGAAGGCTGGCGTTTTATCAACTTGTAATAGTGTTTATTGTAAATTTTTGCATGATGCTTAGTACTGAAATTTTTATGACAACAAAAGGGATGTGGCATAATAACATATACAAGCGTTAAATGAGTCCAGCATTTGATTTACTTCAAAATTTCCATAGTTGAATTCCGTAAGTTCATACAGGTTCAATATGGTCTTACTATAATAGAGTAGCCACACATTTTGTACTGGCGCTTTTATTATGCTCTTTTATCTTTCATTTTGGTATTATTTATATTTTATAAATTATTGAATATGAGAAATATTGAAATTTATCTCAGCAATATTTATACTTTTATCTGTGTATATAATTATTATTAATATTTATTTGAATCTTGTTAGAATATTCTTATTTCTACTTTTTGTGCATATTTACTTGTATTTTTAATATTATTCCAAAAATAATTTTAATTTTTGCATTATTTCATCTATTATTACATACGTAATTGTTAATTAGTTTTTTATCATTTTGTAAAATTATATTGGTCATAAATAATTTTATGATCGAGAAGGATTGCATCATCATTTTATATTAATATTTATATTTATATTAATGCTAATGAGGAAAACTTAAAGCTATAAAGTGTTTCAAAGGAAATTACTAAAGTCTTTCATTGGCATGTTATATCGAAATTTTCTGAAAATTATTATCCACTTATAAACTTTTGGATGCTTTTTAATGTATTGATTGCATACAATACTCTTCCTAGCATTTGAATGCGGCATCATAAATTTCTTCATTTCATTTTAATGTTGCTGCTTTTTGTAATTAAAATTGTTATTATTTATAATATGAAAAATGATTTGCAATATATATATATATAACATACACTTTTAACCATACCTTGTACCGTTTTCTACTGCATAGTATTATAGTAATATGTAAATATTAAGCACACGAATGTCAAGACATAAAATATTATCACTAATATTATCCTGTTAGATGTTTGTCTTTTGGCTTTTTTTTTGCGAGTAGAACTTGTGTGACATTCTTTCGCAAACGAGTTTTATATAAAAGATACAATTAACTGTACTTCATAATAGTTACTCTATGAACCAATTAAAGCTTATTTTTTATTCCTAATTTGTATCTGATATATAATCAAATGATATGCATTTCTTAACGTACCCCAAGTAACTTTAGTTTTCTATGTATGCTATTGCGAAGCTATGTGGATTAAATCAACAGTAATTATATTTATATAAATTCAACATGAATAAAAATATGTGTGTGACTTATATAATATATGAGGGTGAAAACTATTGCCACTACTGCTTGACAACAGGCTGTTCGAGGCGCGATTGAACCCGGCACTTCTGATTCAGGCCCGGTCGTTTTAGCCCTAGCCTCTTACTTAAAAGCGAGCCGTATTTATGATGAAACTCTATCAAAATATTATTTATCATTGTTCATTATTTTTTACAGTAATTATCATCATTTAACAGATTGCACAACAACTGTTTTCGCCGCTATGTAAGCTCTCGGTAAACGATCTCTTTTGTAATTACGAATATTTTCTTCGCGTTTTCGCTGAAGCAAATAATTTACGAAACGCTTCGTCTCTTTGCTTATCTCCGCTTGACATCGCACTCTGTCAATTAAACTTAGAGAAATGTACGCCTTGTCAAGTACCGTCCAAGCTCTTGACATTGACATATATTCAGCCTTAATACACCTGTTGACTTAACAGTCATGGATAAGGAGCGTTGACAGATAACAAGGTTTCAGATCCACTTATTTTGCTGATATAATTATTTAAAAGAATTGCGTTCATACTGTATCAATTTTTAGCAGAGGTTATTCACAGGTTGCTGTCTTTGTCTCAGGGGCTTTGCAGGTTTAGTTTATATTAATGCCTTTTCCAATCAATTTTGCTGGTAGTTCTTTTTGGATCAAGTTAAACATTCTCATGTACATTTTTTTACTAGCAAGAAAAGCTTTTTCTTTAATAATTTCTGCACAAGTACTTCAAGGATTTAGAAAAATTCAACTGCCTACCCAAAACTTTGTTGATCATTATAGGTCGTGTTTGATTGTGAATAGCTATAAATTTTTATGATATAATCCAGGTTATAACTAAACATTTACATAATTCAAAAGCTCTATTATTTGTTATTATGTTAATGGTTTTTATTGCATGGCAACCCAAACAATTGTTTCAGTGCCATTTCAGGGCTATGTTTACTTGGAAACATATTGCTATTTATGTTTCTAAGTGAAAGTCGTTGTTACTACTGCTTGACTACAGTCTGCTCGAACCGGGATCTCCGATTCAGGTTCAGTCGTTCTAGCCACTTACCTACGAGCTAGCCTTAATTTTACATTACTAATGGAAATGAGAATTCTTATTTGCGAGTTAAGGATGTAAGATTTATTAAAAATAAATGGAGTTAACCTTGGCTTCGTGGTAATAACATGGACCAGCAATCAATGGTTTTGGGCTTGATATATTTACCTCAATTATCTTGATAAGGGATTTTTTTTTTAAATATGATAGGAAATAAAAGTAATCAAAATAATTAAATAAATTAATTAAATTTGATGGGAAATTTTCAGTAATGCCCTGAAAAAATATTTTCATTTCCTTTTGCATTTCATTTTTCATGCAAAGGACATCAACTAGGTTGCCACCTATACCTCTTAAAATAATAAAATAGTTGCAGATTGTCTTCATATGTTAATAGCCAGATAGATAGATACATTTTCACCAAAATTTATAGTGTTGTTTGAAAAAAAATCAGCTAAGCAAGATGATCAGTTAGAATCACTGATATATACTTTAGACTAGAGTTTGATTTGCAGTCTGGATATTATTTACTGCGAATTAATAAATTTCCTTTATATCATCAATTTTCTATAATTTATGTTCATTATACTTCGTACAATTTGACATTATTAATCTGTTACATGAATCTCGCTGAATTCAAAACGGAAATTGCATTTCGCCTTCCCATAAGTTGTGCTGTTTTGCTTCGTGCTCCTCATATCACTTTGACGACGTTCTTTGAATAGTTTCACGCAAACATTATTCCACATACTACCTTGAATCGAGTGCACAGTAATTAACAAAGCGAAATTCAATTTCGTATTAAATTTCGTAATCATTGTTATAGAACTAGAACAATTGTCTATTTTGCTTGCATGAACATTATCATTTGTATGAAACTCGGAGAGGAAGCAAAATGCAACAGTTATTGTTGTCATTTTTTTTATTCTTTTAGTTTTGAAATGTTTAACTGTATATTTTATTAATATTATAGATAATTTATCAAAGAAAAAAAGATGTTGAACAGTCCGCTGCAAATTTTGTTGTAGAGTTGTAGTCGCTTGGTTTCAACTTGCTGATTTAATCCAATTTCAATTATAATTAACTGTAATTTATTAGCTCATAAACTTACCTTGCATTACATTATAGTTTTCACATTTCATTACAGTTAAGATAATTGAAAATATAAAGTTTATTATTTACCTCGTAAAATTAAAATATGGAGATCATTATTTGCTACAGAATATTATTTTTAAATCATGCAAACATATTTTCAATGTTAAAAATGCCTCTTTAAACTTGCTTCATCAATCCCAATGTATATATATTTTGAACAGCAAATGGAGCTTTTCATTTATTGATTGTTGTGATGCATATTTTTCTTATCAAAGAAGCTTTTTAGAACGTAATCCAGTGGTTGGTCTATCTCAATTTGATTCATTTTATTCTCTGATTTTTTTTATTGCTGATGGTTTTTAATTTGAAGCAGCTATGTTGGTAAATGGCTACTTTTAATTGGAAGCTTATGTCAATCTATATTTTCAAGTGAAAGCCAATACACTACCTTTGATGTTAGGCTGCCTGATATCAAAGTTCCTGAGGTGCTTCTCAAAATAAAGGGCGAAATGTTAGTACGTATTCATGATAACGCCAAATAGATTGACAAGAATTTCTAAAATCTTTAAATATTTAAGGTTGACATCATATAAATTGAGACGAACTTCTAAAGTACTTAAATATTTTAAAAATTATATATTTGAATTTTTGATCTTTGGTCAAAAGCACATATTTTTTACTCGTTTTTAACTTTTATATTCTTCATTAGTGATGATTTGTTCAAATACTAATTTGAACTCTATTCCACTGTAATAAAGATTTGCTACAAGATTAATTCTATTGACAGAATACTGTTTGTAAAGTACAAAAGCTCCATTTGATATCAATCATTTTTGAGAAAACTATGTGAAATTGAAATATTGCGGATGATTATAGTGTGGAAGCAGGAAAAAGCTCTCAATGAATTAAGAATATTAAAATAATTTGAGAGTAAATGATTGGGATCAAAGTAACTGGGAAAACATAGTGATACTTAGAACCTTATCTTCTATTTTTACCATGTAAATTATTCAAGATGCGAATGCTGATCCGAGAGTTGTGATTACAAAATCGATTAATACAGCTGTCATTTTACAACATAATATACTGAAAATATAGATCATGATGACGATATCTCAACTTAATGCTTTCATAAGGAATGCGATCTAGTATTATCCATTTAATATTTAAAGATCTCTGAATGTTACTGGAGCGTAGCATTATGCAAATTACATCAGCGACATATGAATATTTTTTTTTCCTTTTAATTCGCCCGTATATTGAATTACTTGCCATAAGTAGAAATGCGTGTATGTAGCGTAGACGAATAAAAACGCAATAAAACGCAGAAGGTCTAACCTTGATCGCACACTGTGTCATATATGTGGGCAGATAAAAAGTATTGTTACGTAAAAACTTTCGTTAAGCGGCGTTGACTGCCCGAGCCAAGGATCGATAGTGTTTAGGTTCGACTCGCATTTAAATCCAGTTATCCCAAAACAATTCATAAAACGAAACATTCCATAATAACAAACTCAATAATCAGGTTTAGATAGCCAGGACCGGTTTTTCTCTTCGATGTATTGGTATCACGAAGATACTGATATCAATATTGTAGTTGAAGAGCTAGCAGAAATTTTGGCGTATATTGGATCAACATGGATTAACACATAACTCATTTTTATTTATTTTAAATATTTATTTGAACTTTTTTTATACTATTGATTACAATTTGTCATACTTGGACATTCAGTACTTGTTTTGACGATTTCCTTGCTTTTTAAATGGGTGGCAACCCAGTAGTTGTCCAATACATTTGAGACTAATCCGAAGTATTTGTTGACATTTTATGATTTTCTACACAGCTGTATCCACGATAGAAGTTATATTTGAGATCTATATCCTAAAGTGAGAATTTGATATCAAAGCTGCCTGATGTCGGACTTGGCCGTGGCTGGGATCGAACCGGCGAACCCGGGACTAGTTTGGGCTAGCCCACGTCCGAACTGATTATTCTACCGCTGGGCCATTTATTTGAATAGTAAATCAGAATCTAAGGTTCTATAAGCTGTTGTGATGAATTTCTTACTAAGTAGCTTTATTATAGATGGTAACCCAAACAATTGTCGCATCTCTGCGTGATACATTTTATCATCACAATTCCTAATAGAGCAAATATTTATTGATGTGACAAAGCCGGATTAACAAATGACTATTTTCACTTGGAAACATTTTGCTATCTATATTTCAAAATGGAAACCGATGTTACTGCTGGTTGACACCAGGCTGATATGTACATAGGATCATAATCCTAGTCATGCCAACTCGCATAGAGTCCACTCGATTTTTCTTCCCTTATTATATGTCGTGTCACCTGGTTTCACACCTTGCCCGACAGATTTCAGTAAAGTTTAATTCGGTTTGTTTCTAGTTTATAACTCTATCATATAAATGCGATTGTATTTTTAATATCCTTAATAAATAACTTTGTTTTACAACTACGTAGTAGTTATAGCCATTAGGTCGTCTTGTTATTTGTGAAAAAGTTTTCAATTATTCATAATTACATGATGTATCCAAGTTCTAATTTTCTTATTACTGGTACAATTTTAATATAAACTGAAAGATTATAACCTTTAAAATTTTATCACTATTGGGGTTGGGGCCCAGGGGTGGCAAAATCGATTCAGACGGGGCTAGTCCAAACTAGTCTCGAGAACGCTGGTTCGATTTCACTCACGGCCAAGTCTGACATCAGGCAGCTTTGATGTCAAATTTCCACTTGAGGCTATAGATCCCAAATATCATCTCATGTGAAAATTGCCTTTTGTGGGTATAGCTGCATATAATCCAAAATATCAACATATACTTCGAGAATAGTTAATTAGTGGTAACTACTGAGTTACCATTCATTCAAAAAGCCTAGTATATATTTATACAGGTTATATATTTATACATCTAGGTATGAAAAAGTCAATCAGTAATTCATAATTTGTTCTTCATTCTACTGGCCCCTTGTTTTAATTTAATACGCGCATAGATATTTTATTGTTGTACTGTGGTAGTACTGACTGTAACATTTCTTCTTTTTTTTAATCATTTACGAGTTCGTGCATCGACAGGTGTATCTACAATGTCGAAAATATGAAAAAACTGTGCTCTGCACTGAGCATTTGAACTTCATATTAGGTGTTAGTAAAAGAATTATTGATGAACTTCTTGTTTCATTTTTTAATAAAATTTGAATGAAGGAGTTATCATAAGTCTTTATATTTTTTAGCATTGTGCTTGAAGTTTTAATGTAATAATTTTACTAATGTAATAGTTTTTAAGATCAAACAAGAGGAAAGCTATATCCTTAATATTGCTTATTATATAAAATAATGGGTGTACTTTGATATTAATGTTCATTCACTTTAATCCAATGCTTAACATTTTATTCCTCTTTCTTTAAGTTTTTCTGTGATCTTATAAGAAATATATGGCAAGGCGCTGCATATTCATACCATTTCAAGGAATTCGCCATCCGCTCAATTGATTTTGAATTACGTTCTCACGACTTTTTAAACGTTTTTTTTTTGAAAAGAAGTATTATTACTTCCACGGTGTAATATTATAAGAATGCGCGCATTCCTGAGCAGAATCTGTATCCTTTTAGATTTTACCGCAACGCTATTGAACAATAAAAAATTGTCACGGTCCAAAGATCCTGCAGGTACATAGGCATAAATAAAGAGTCAGAGATGGTGAGAACATTATTTAAAATTTTCTAAATTTACTTATAATGGAAGAGGTTTTATATGCTAATGCCTTTATGATGAATAAAGGGGAACTTATACGTTGTATCATTTCATCAAGAATTGTAAAGGAGAATAATTTAGTTACTGTATACCTTGCACAATTATATACAGAATACATAACATATACATTTTTTTCTTTTATATTTTAATAGCAATCAGAACTTTACGTCCTATAAGTTATTGGTCTGAAACTTCTCCTTACATCGTATTTTGAAATGGTAACACAACGGTTGATTTATTCATGTTCGATAATTATATAATATACATATTTGATTTAAAATACTATATAGAGTCGATTCATATTTCTTTAACCAATATAATAAAATTCAAAATGCTTTTCCAAACTTTTGGGTTAATAAGCGGTCTATGGTTGTTTATACATATATATTATGTAAACTTTTCAGGGCTAACGGTGGATTAGTGGATGGAGCTATACTCGCTCCGGACAGCTTGATGTCAAGCAGTAGTTACGTCGGTTTTTACCTAATAATACCAATAGCAATGTGTTTCCAAATAAATAGCTCTGATCCGGTTGCTGCATCAATCAAAAATTCATCAGTATTACAGAAATTGCAATAATAAAATTCATCTTTCAGCCAATTGAGCCAATTGTTGACACCTATAAAATTGACGTAGTTAGATGATGACTTCACAACAGATTATAGGACCCTTAATTAGGAGTATTATTTTCAATTCAAATTAATATTAAAAGTATATTCAGTTCCAATTCAAAAATCAAACTTTTTTATTGTCTCGTATTTAATGATCACTATAGTCGCTGGTGCGCATTAAAATGATTTTATTGCTTGCAAAAAATATTTGGACAGGAGATTTCTGTCGGGTGTATCATTTTTCCAATCAAAGTTTTCGTTATAAATAAAATTGGTCATCAATAGCATGATGACCCTCAATACACTCATACCATGAAGTAAACTACTAAGTTTACCATGATAGTTCACCAATTTTAAGTTTTGATATCATATTATAATTCATTTTAATTTTTTTTCACTGAGGATAAAAATACAATTTTTAAGATCTAGTCAGCAAAATACCTAATAGTTTTAACATAAAAAATACATTATACGTAGATATCTCTATAATTTAAACTATGCAGCTTTTGCCATTTATCGCAAATGCATTTTTATGACATATTGTGATTTTCTTCAAACATGACACTCGTAAAAGGAATAATATTATTAGATGTAAATATGCATCTGAATGCTGACGATAAAAGTCGTTTATGTCATTTGCAGCAGAATGCGAGCATATTGAAGCGCGGTTCTTCTCACGTTCGTCCCTATAAATTCACATCAATTTTGTTTTGTATTTTGCTCGAGTCGTTCTTGCAGCGTTTTCTTTAAAATTGCCCCTATGTGCAAAGATAAAGAAATACAACAATGCCGCAGGTGTTTTAGCAATTTAAAATGGTTCACTGACTGTTTTATTGTGACGGAAACAAATGATTTTTATTGCGACCATTTGCACGTCACTTACATTATGTAAAAATTTCCGTTTGGAATGAATTATCTCGAACAGAAATTGCTGTTGGCTTTTATTTGTGGGACTTGGATACTAATTATCGTAAATACTTTACTATTTTTATTACTTCCTGAAATCGAATCGATGTTGTCAAAGCAATTAAGAGAAGTAAATTATTGTTTCATTATTTTTTAATAACGTCTACTTTTAATATATTTCCAGCAACACTAATTAGTAACTGAAATTAAGCTTTCACATTACAATAAATACTGTAATTTTATGGAATTAAGACTTATGACTATTTAGTTATCAAGAAAATTTCAATCTCCCAGCTAATTGTAGAAATGTCTTTTTTGCTGTTTTTCAAAAATTAGTCACCTGGCCCTTTTTATCTCATAGACGTCCAAGGGGCAAACAGATCCAGGTTTTACGAAATAATAGCTTTATACCCGACCCACGTGTAGCTTTTATAGAGGTTATATAACAATCGTTGAATCTAACTTACAATTAACAATACATCTTAAAACAATTAAATAAAAACTAAACAACAGTGCTCACTACGAAAAAAAATAACAACGGAAGAAAATACTTTTCAACGTCGTATTCAATCATGGTGGTTGTACTACTTTTTTCTTCTACTTTTAAATATCCCATCAGAAAATTGAAAAGAAAGTAGCTGCAAGATTTAATAAATTAACAATCAATATATTTATGTAAGGAAATTTTCCACTGGGGGGTTTTCTAAATGCCTTGTACCCAACAGCAAATGAATAAGTTATAAGAAATAAATTAAAAAAAAATTAAATATTGTTGTTAAAAATGCTCAACCTTACATGTTTTTGAAGTATAGATGGTGAACCCATTTTACCTGAGGATATATTGGATCCCTTCTCTACCCTATATTAAACTACAGCACTGTTAAATAAAGGCTCGCCCGTAGGTGAGCGGTTCAGAGCGACGGGACTTGTTTCAGAGGTCCCGGGTTCGATGCCCACTTTGAGCAGTCTGTTGTCAGGCAGCAGTGACAACGATTTTCACTTCGAAATATAGATAGCAATATGTTTCCAAGTGAAAATAGCCCCACCCGGCATTGCTGCACCAATAAAAATACTTGCCCTATTACAGAAATTGTAATAATATCATACAGAGATGTGTCCGTCTAAATGTGACAATAAATTTCGATTCATTTAATTGTAATTTTGAATACTAAAATATTTAAATTTCTTCATTTATTGTTAAGTCAATTTATCACTAAATAATTTTTAGTCATAACTTTAATAACATACGGATAATAGTATTACATTTTCTTAGTCTTTTTTTATCAAATCATACATGCTTCAAGTTACTAATATTCCACATTCATCTGAACAGAAATTGAATGAAATCTGCAATATGTGAGCACTCGCAAGTCTTCCAATTGTGCTCGTAAGAATTTTCTCCTTGTTTTGCAAATCAATAATATTATAGCAAAGAAATCTTTCTTTGTATTATTTTTTGTAAAATCATCTAAAATTTATTCTGATATGCGAATTCACTACGTTATTGTCATTATATGCTCCCGGTATTTCTTTATATGCTAATGATACGAGAACATAGGGTTGGCAGTTGTATCGTGATATATAACAGGGATGGGAAAACATAAATCTCATTCTTGCATGATTTGATAAAGGATCGAGAAAAGATTTCCACTTCAACTATTATGGGAAAGGTGTAAACAATAAGAATATATTATATATATATAAAAATTAATTGAGGTAAATAAAGCTATTCCAAAAGAAATTAATTAACAGTTATTCCAATTTTGATGATGAATATTTTTGACGAAATACCCGATCAAGGTTATATACAGTGTGATATATATTTGTAAAAATGTGCTCATTAAATTCATATTTTGCATTAGTTAAATAATGTAGCTATTCTTTCGTTAAATCCTTTGAAATTTAAAATCAAAACATTTGATCTACTTGCTTTGATCCAGATTATGAAGTAAAAGGAGTCAGATAACAAATTTTGGAAAAACACATTTCCATAATTAGGAATTAACTGGAAGTTTTATTAAACTTAACTCGACTGCTGCTTATTTGATACCAGTTATGTTTTGTGATGTAGTTCATTTGGTTTAGAGAGTATGATTACTAGAAGTCAAATTGGAACTCTGTACCCTGTCCTAATTAAATGAAGTAAGATTTTAATTAATTTTTTTTTTAATTTGTCGATTATCTTAAAAATGCAGCCTCGACAATGGAATTTATTATTATTATTAATTTAATTTCTTATTGAAATGATTTATACTTCGCATGTTTCTCAAGATTTGTCAACCCTCGACAATATGTACGAACATCCAGCAAAGAACAAATGACACATAAAATACAGAATGCCGAAGAATGATTTATGTTAATACCGGCGATTTATTAAATTATATGCCGCAAGAACGGAATACTTGATACGCCGTTGTACGACCGTCATCGTCAAGATCTCATTTATAACTCATAAAATTCAGAATAGCCCGCGATGTAGATTTGATACATATGAAACGTCGTTCGAAACGTTATTTATTGACGATAATAATAATGCTCAGACTTATTACTTGGAACAGTGATAGCAGATCGCAAATCGGATCGAGCAATATGAAAATTGGAAAATTGAGCGAGCGTGAAAGAATAAATCTTTCTCTAAATAATCCATCTTGGTATCTGGTTGATTAATAGAAAAATCTTTTTAGAAAACATTGCGATGTATGTTTTAATATCGATAAAAATTATGGACTGCATTGCACTAAATACATTACTTGAAAATAAAACTCTTGTCTTTGATACATGTCATTGTCATATACTTCTAATTTAGATCCAAATTAGTTTCGTATGTTGTTGGTCATTAAAATTGTACCACCAAGATAGTATCCTTCAAGTGTGTATATTATATATTACCGAAATATTTTAAGAGATTTTCAAAATAATAAGTACTAGAATGTATTACTTGTTAAAATAAATTGTTACTTCGAACAGTCATAAGATGAGTTAAACAAATAAAAATTTGCGCCATATAAAATTATAATATATAAATCCCCTTTGAAATGATATTTTCATGTTATTCTTCAAGGCTCACTCCTGGCTAAGTGTCTAGAGCGACTGGACCTAAATCACAGGTCCTGGGTTCGATCCCAAATCGGGGAGCCTGATGTCAAGCAGTAGTGATATCGGTTTTCACTTGGATAGCAATATGTTTCTAAGTGAAAATAGTCCTCATCCGGCATTACAGCATCTCATCATTTTTTTTAAAAAGTTTGTATTATGACTATCTAGTCAATCAGAATAAATTTGGAGTTTATCTCCAATGAGATACTTTTTTTAAACTTTTTACTTTAAATTGTATGGCCATTTTTGCCAGACTTCGTGTCGGCAAATCTTGGCTCAATTTATTTAAATAATCATTCGGGTGACGAGGTAGTTTCTTATATATAGGTATAATATTTTTTACACCATCTTTTATTTTCTGTATGTAAAACATTTAGTATTGACTTACTTTTTTCTATTAATTTTCGTATGTTGTGTGCTTATAAATGACTAAATTAGTACTAAAATTCACTAATATTTTTGTTTCCGCACAGTAATAGATGGATTAAAGTGAATTTCATTTATTCGAGTTGAACATTATAACCTTTATCTCATCCTTTTTTATTACTACAACTTAATGGTGACTTTGAATCTTTTATTAGTTTTATCAAATCCCTTATCTCCACTGGTTGTCATAAGACTCAGAGTACTTGATTTTATTCATCGTTCGAAAATAACGATTTAATTTTAGATGCCGTGCCATTTTATATGCCTATAAAATAATGAAAACATTTCCGTAAATCGTGCCAGTAAAAATAAGAGCAAGGTCATAATAGGGTTGTCAGATCTTTTAAATGCCTTGAATAAATCTTCTCAAGAAGGGTACTAATTCCGCTTTTAATGTCTTCGTAATTATTTATTATTTTTAATTTATCTTCAAAGCAGGTTTACTCTTAGAAACATTTGTGTTTAATGACCTAATTTATTGTGTTGATATCATCCACACGGAGGATATTATATAGGGGATGGTCTTGAAGAACAAAATATTTTGACATATAATTAGGTGTCTTATATTCCTTAGAAGATTTGTTGAGTTTTGCTGCATCTTTTGATATTCTTTCTGCTTTTATAGTAATAACTAATATTTGTGTGGCGGGAATAGCTCACTCAGTAGCGTTCTCGACTCACACGGTGGAGGAATTCGGTTCAAATCTCCAGCAATACCAGAATTAAAAAATAAAATATTAAACTAGATTAAGAATTTGTAGAATACAAGAAAAAATTGTATTAGAAGTAAGAAAAGATGTTTAGTTTAGAAGATGAGAAGAACATATTGAGAAACAAAAAGAAGAATGGAAATCAGTAGAAAGGAAAATTGAATGGAAGATTAGGATATAAGAAGAGATAGTATATAAATGATGAATGTATAAGATATTAATATGTAAGGAATTGCATAGAATATGATGAAAAGTAATATGAATAATGTAGGTGGCTAAAAATGCTGTAAAGCGGAGGCCAATAAATAAAAAAAAACTAACATTTGTTAATTATAATTTGCTGCAATTATTTTTTAACATTTTTAGAACACATAATAGAGAAATTTTAATTTCTCTATTCCAAACTTCAGAAAGTAGAAGTTTATTTTTAAATCAGCGTGAAAGGTTAAACGTCTCAGCATAATGAATTTCGTTCAGGTTGACAGGTTTTCAAAGGATACGTCAGACAGGTGTTCTGCAAATATTTCCCCTTTTGAATCCTGTTTCAGTGTGTTTGTGTGAAGTAACAATTCAAGGTTCTGTGAACTCGAAGTACAGTTAATCTATCTGAAATTGATACCTTGTGAAATTTAAAATGTAACATATCTAATATTACTTGCAGAATAACGGTACAAAAATTTTGAATTATTAGCTTTTGTCTAAGTTAACTTAAAATAGATTATATATACCGCTATAGTAGGTTATTAAGCTGAATTTTATTTTGAGATAACAAAATATTTATATTAAATTATTTTTGTTTTTTAATAATGAGGCAACTTGTTTTCAATTCGTTCTTTGGCGAAATCTCCTCATTACTAAATTAGAATAAATCTTTTTATATTAATTTTAATATTTCATAAGCAAAGGATTTACAAAAAAATATTTCAATATTTTGTTGTTGAGAAAAATCACTATGCAATTCTTGGGCTTACTTGCATAAAATATGGACTTTAATTTTAAAACACTTTCTTATTAAAATTAGATATTGTTTCCAGATATTAATTTATTTTTGTTTATCAAGTATTTTTTCAAGTAAAAAACTTGCTGTTGGCATAATTCTATCGTAATGCTGTAATTATAATATTTTATGTTAGAATGTGGTTTCTATAATAATAAATTTCCGGCAAACGAGTTTGAATAATACTTTTTTAATCATATTGCAATCTTTTTGTGTGAGCTACATTTTCTTTATTTCTTTCTAACTTGAATTGTCTACTTTGATAGTAATAACCACATCCGATATAAAAACAGCTCATTTTAATATACTCCGATTTTAAATATCATGTTTCAGATCAGTCATTTTAAGAATTTTTGCTCAGAAAATAAATGCAATAACAATATAATAAGGATATAAATAAATAAAATAAAACGTTTATAAATGGTTATACGATTGTGAAAATAGTTGCGTTCTTTCTAAATCTTGATGCAATTGATATTAAGACTATTAATATTAGATGGTACTATTTATTTTATAACATGACATTAGAATGGTATTATGATATTACGACATTATTGTACATTGAATAATTTAATGTTTTAAAATAATATGAAAAAAAAAAGTTTTTATGCAAATCAGTTTTATTTTATTGTATGAACAAAAATTTAACCAATTTAACTATTAAAGAGTCGATTTTATTTCATTTATCTACTGGTATATGCTATAATAAATCATTGGACTGTGGTAAATGTTATCATTTTTTAATTATAATTTTATAGTATTAATTGATATGATAGGAACTTATCCTGTACGCCAGAGCTTCTTATTTCCTGCAAAGATAGCGTTTCAAATTAATTTAAATATGTTATTGAGCGATAGTGAACATTAAAGGAAGACATTTAGATAAAGAAGACATAAAGATTTTATTGCGCAATATTTTTGATTAAAAGAATTTGCGTTATGACGTGAAAGAACTCTTCATTTAAAGTATACCTAGTTACCTGAAGTTTTTTAATGCAGAATCCTAGGCCCTAGAATGAATCTGTAATATATAATTTTAACAAAATTTCCTATCCTATATGGTATTATTTTTTTCTTCTATAAAATCATCAGAGTGTGTTTTAATCACGTGAGCTTTGAAAGAAAAGGGGGAATTTGACAAAAAACTCCGAAATATCACGTGGGGCTAGTAAAATATCACGTGTATTTATTTTTTACCTCAATTTAGAAAAAAAATCGAAATTTTTCAAACATATTTCAAAATTTTACGATTTTTACTAGGTACTAATGTTAATTTTAAATATTACCTTGTATCAGAAAGGGGGCGATAGAGTCCAAAAATCATTACCTTTGTCATTCAGCACTATATTTACCACACTTGTACTTAATAATTCATAATATGTTTCAAACTTATTTAAGCCTTCTATATACATATTTATGTATATATTATCCAAAATCGATCCAAAACTTCGAGTGAAATAGTTCGACTTTATTAAAATATTTATTAACATGTTGTTATTTATATGCAAATGATGATATTCTATATCTTGCATTTTGCACGGTATTCCTTTTGACAACCGTCCACATCATTGGTAAAATGATATCCATGAATATAGATAGAGTGTCAACATACATGGAGACCGCGCGTGAAGTTTGTTCTCGTTAGTTATCCTGAAGCAAGCATATGAATTGAAAGGATAATCCAATCCAGAACTAGGATTATTAACCAGGTGATTCATTCATATATTGGATAGTTCTGGCGCGCCTTTGCTCTATGGAACGATGTTTTGACAACTGCACGTCGAAGTATTTATGAAATGTTGGAAATTGTCAATTTTGCTCGAGCGTGATATGTGTTGTCAATATAAAGTTTATATTCACGATATGATGGTATATAGAAAGTTGTTGCTGATATAGCCGTAGCTCAATGAAAATACTTTTAATGATATTATTTGCTAATTTACATGTATAGCAAAATCTTTCAAGTCGAATGGTATTTCAATCAATTTTATACATATCACTATTAAATATATTCACAACTTAATATTTTTTAAGCTGTTGTATATATTGTTATAATATACTCACAACTTAATATTTTATAAGCTGTTGTTGTGATTTGGATTAATGAACTAATAGGATTTTATAAATGGAAACTCAATCACTTGTCCTCAGCGGTGTTGTGCTAATATTTTTTTACCGGAACTCTAAAATTAAAAAACCGGTTCTCATGTTTGTACCGGTTCCGTTCGAAGAGAAAAAAAAAAGCAAAAATCATTACTAAACCCATTTTTGCATATATATGTATGTTTATCGTTTAATAAAAATTAGTTAAATTTTAAGTTATAAATTATAAAATTGGCTTATGAAATCATTTTCTGTGTGTGGCAATTTTTTTACATTTTTTTTTGCCTGAATGCGTTCCGCCCTAAAAATGATTTGCTGGAACGACGTTCCGGCGCGTTCCGGCTCGACAACACCACTGCTTATCCTATCATTATATGATGAATTTTATTATTTCATTTCTGTAACAGTGATGAATTTTTGCTTCATACAGCAATATCCGGTAAGAGCTATCTATTTTCACTTTGAAACCTATGGCTGTCTATATTTCCATGCGAAAACCGATGTTACTATTGCTTGACATCAAGCTGCCCGAGGCAGATACCAAACCTGAGATCTGTAATTGAAATCCCATAGCTACTAATCAACTCACGTGGAGCCCTAAATTTTATTCTGTAATTTAAAGTTTTAGTTAATAATATTGATTTTGTTGATAAAAATATAATTTAATATTAGTACATACATATATTTATTTACGTATTTATTAAAAATACAGATTTCATGCAAATATCATAATATAAAAATATAAAATTTATTTTTTATTATATTTTTCATGATTCAACAGAATCTGCTTCTTCCTATTGCTTCCAATTATGCTTGATGATGCTACCTCTGATTATTTGATTTATTTGAAAATTAAGGTTTTTTGTACAATTTTAAACTTAACATTTCTTCAATTCATTCATCATTCAATTTGTTTATTCAAGAAATATGCAATAACACGGAAATTATATTAAACTATTTTTAAAGGCAAAGGACCACCAATTGTTAAACAAAACCTTAAATAATCCACAGATAAATGCGTTTATTTCTTGAAACACAAACACAAATTTGTTTTGCCAATATACTTAGAACGATTTTATGAAAAGGGTTGAAATGTACAATTGTCCAGAAATACTCTATTAAATGCTATTCAGAGGAATTATGAAAGTAAATCACAGTTCTGGTAATGGACTAGTGGACTCGTAATTCCACAATGGGCATTCGTATAATCGAGGATTCGGATAATCGAATGTATGAAGAATAATGTTGTGTATTTATTAAAAATTACAATTACATACATAGATATCGAGGAAAATTAATGTTCATTAAGAAGTTAATACTTTCTTATGCATGTACGTACATATTTTTTTCGATTACATTACATACATGTACTAAATTGCAGCATTAATCGCCCAAAAAATCATATATACCAATAAATATTGGTCGCAGTTGGTAGTCCGGATAATCGCAAATCCGTATAACCGAGGTCCGGATAATCAAGGTTCTACTATACATATATTTATATATGTATGTATGTATGTATATATGCCGTATGGATGTTCGTGACTCTCAAATGAAACTGTAGCTTTGTCACAGCCCCAGACACCAATTAATTATCAATTCATTTCATCAGGCATTGTACACAATGGACAATTGAAGCCCCGTGCCTGAGAATTCAATCATAACATTTATCATTGTCGCTCCTTATAAACATTTAATCCCGGCAGCGAGAAATTTCATTAAATCAGACCTGGCATTAAATATTCGCTAATGCGGTTTCCCATTGGCTCGGGGCTCACGCAGTCAAAGCGATTCGTTCGCGTTAGACCAAAGCCGCATTCGAGCAAATGTCTTTCAGACGGGGTGAGACGGTAATGGTACAGATGTCAGTCTTTAGAAGTCGTCCGTGATATGTATCTTCATTGCGCAAGCTTTCTCTAGAATTCACTTTGAACGGAGAGATAACGCGAGCTTGCATCAGTTGTGGCACCAGTGCAGGCAGAAGTCAGAATATTTCTATATATTTTTTTGCTCAAAAAAAATTACTGGAACTTTCTACACTATGAACATTTTCTTCTTAGTTTCATCAACATCCAGTCAGAATATTTTTATATTTTATATTTTTAATATCTTGAAGAAAATTTCTTCAAACAAATATCGGGTTAACTAACAATTGGAATCTGTAAACAGGAAAAATAAAAAATAAACTACTGGTCCGTGGCATTATGCCCCGTATCTTTGAAACAGCCGGATCAGCCTTTACTAAAAGCTAATCAGCACGTCTCCCCATCAATGAGAATCGATTGTTTTTTGAATCATTTAAACCTGTTGATCAGTGTTTCCAAAATCGTAAACGAAAATATGCATCCACACATACTTATGCACACAAATACATACTCACAAACACACATACATTTTTTCTAGCAATAAGATTTGCCAAAATGTTCAGAAGACCTTAAAACGTAAACATATGCAAAATAGAGAAGAGAAAATGCAGGAAAATGAAAGGTAATGGAAATGATAGACGACAAAAGGTAAGGAAATCCTTTACTTGGGGTGGCTCTCATACCATGGACCTGCTTTTGGGCAGACTACTATTTATTTTATTGTTATGCAAAAAAATATTTTCATTTCTTTGCGATCACTGTATAACTTACATTACGGGAACATTTTCAAACATTTGACTGATTATGGTCTTCAACAATTTTTTAATAAAATTGTAATAATTTTCTACACCATGAGACCAAATGAATTAGTTCGTTTTGTTCGGAGCTACTTTTATATTTAGCTTATAAAAATTGGTTGGATAGTTTGGATTTTGGATAGTTTTGGTTGGATTTAGATAGATAAGTTATTAAAAATCAATAACTTATGCATATACTACAGTTCTCCTGTCCGCTCTTTGTGAAATAAAAATATGTCTGAAAGTTTGTTGAAAGTTATGTTGTTTTGCTAGTTTTTGCAAATTGTATTATTAATTTTAAAATTTCATTCTAAATCTAAATCTAAAATTCTGCATCCGAATTTACTAGAAATCAATGGGAACTGGAATCTGAGCATTTGATTTGATTTTTCTTAAATCTTCTGAAATAGTTTACTTACTGCATTTCCTCACTCAAATAATTAATTTTCTTTGAACTTTTCCAGTATATTTTTACTACTTTGTGAATTGTTTAGACGTCAGTTACACTCCCAGATTATAGAGTAAAGGAAATCATTTTGTATTAGCATAATTATATTTATATTAGGAAGATAAAATAATATGTAAAAATAGAGATGAAGTTATTTCAGAAAGAAAATGTATGTAGTACATCAAGATATAAAGTTGCTCAAACAATGGTGCAGTGCATAACCTTGCTCGTATTTTAAAGACCAAAGTTCATTTAAGGTTGCAGTTGATTCTCAAACCATTACGAAGGAAAAAAAACTATTAAGCTATTAAGAAAAACTATTTATTTTATAAAGAAACTTGTTTCGTATTTCTTTATTTATGGTACTATTAAACTAACTTGACTTTATATACCTAATTGTTACTATCCGATATTTTTTGTCATATGACCAGAATTTAAAAAAAAAAAAATTGAAAAGAGTTTTAATTATATTTGAGTTTTACTTATATTTAATATGAAAACTGATACATAACATTGCCATAACATTTTATAACTATTTTATGGCAAATCGGCCCCTTAGAGTACTGTGTATTAAATTTTAAATTCAGTAATATGTATATAGTAGATTTCTAATATTATATATAGTACATCCATATGGAAGTATATTAAGTAACTTAAGTATTAAGTATTAAGTATAGGGCAATTTAAACATTCTATGTATGCACCGAAAGGACAGACAAATATTGTCAACATTCCTTTTGGCTACAAATGTCTAATTTTAATTAGAGTTCGAGGAATTTAGAGCAACATGCTACAAATGCTGTAAAAAATTAGAATACATCTATCTTTTTCCTCATTCAAACTGTGTGAACGGATATGGAAGGCTGCTTAGCTTTGTGTACATGCACATTCCTCACAAAAGCCAATGGATGCAAAAGAAATACATACAAATTCGCGCTTTGTGTATTTTTTGTTATGTTTTTACTCTTATTTTTCCATCTTATCTGTTCTCCTTCGTTTCATCTCGTTTTGTAGTATTTGCTGAAAATATTAGATCGTTCAACATATAATATTTTATTTCCATAACATCGTTTCTTTGTAACAGCGGCTTGCTGTGTACTTTCTGCAATATGCAAATAATCCTGCAAATAATAATTCTTTACTCGGGTTAAATATGTACATAAACATTATAAAGAAGCTTTCCGCTTATTCGCATT
>NW_020539725.1:31954278-31980122 GCF_003426905.1 Ctenocephalides felis | reverse complement strand
AAATTTGTTCGGACGTATTTTCGTTTTATTATATTGGCCATGAAGGTGACAATCTTCATGGCATTGAGTTTTTACACGGAATGGTTGCTACCCCTGGTAGAGGGGTTAGCGGATAGTTTGATAGGACTAATTGTGCACTTCTAAAAGTAAAGTCCGCGAAATAACATGTATAGTAAATAACCAATGAATATATCTTCTTCGCTTATAACTTAGTAACAAATCAGTGATTGTAATAAGAACTGCAACAAATACATAATATATCAACAAATCAGTGTTTAATACAGTCCACAGCTACAAGGGTTAAATTATAACACATCAACCTGAGTTTATCAAAGGAGAATTGGAATTCTATAACTACGTAATGTAGGTACAAAATTTATAGATGAACACAAGATCCTTTAAAGGCATTTAAATACCGGATTAGTTGACTGTGATCTGTTTCTCAAGAAGTTGAACGCAATTAAATATCCGCAAGATGCTATTTCAATTATCTTACATCTAAATTTAAGATAAATCTGACCACGTTGTATAACTTTGTTTATTGCTAAGTCGGTCCTAAACGTAAAACCTCTCACGTGGGTGTCATCTGTATTCAATGCGTACTTCTCGTAAGCACATTGCCAAATGCGTGGGCGATCACCGATCGGCCTGTAGGTACTGCAACAACGGCCAGATGAGTTTCTGTCATAGATGATACAAGGCAATTCGTGCTTAGACAAACATATACAGTTTCAGGAATAATGAACTTTATGAATGCATTGTACGATCCGCATATGTGCAATGTTTATTGCAAACGTTTTGCGTTGGGGTCTTTTTAATGCTGCTTGTCCGGGATCCTTTATTTTATGATATATATATTTTGTATCTTATTCAGATAAATTATCTGATGTAAGAGATCACAGTAACTATTTTACAAATAATTAAAAAAAATAATCGGGCATGCTTCTGTCTGAGCTGCGCCCGCCACTACTAATAGTTCCTTCTCTAATATATTTAACAATCATTATACATAAACTTGTCATACAAAACGATATGAATACACATAGAAAAATATACATATATATAAAAGGAATAACATTAACAATGTTTTCCTACATAAAATTAATTTAGTTTATTATTTTTTTTTTAATTTTTATTTGGCCTCACATACTCTGAGCATTTAGCTACCCACATCGTTTTTATTTATTAACATTCCATACTATTTTTTATATCATATTCTATATTATTTATCTTATTTTATATTTCCTATTCTATATTCTTCTTAATTTTGCTTCTTCTTATTTTCTTCAATTTTTGCTCTTTCATATAAAATTTGTAATTCTATTCAACTTCTACTTTCATCCCATTTTTTTTCTTCATTCTTCTTTTAACCTCAGCAAGTTCTATTTTTTTTCTTTTTACTCTAATTCTATTCCAATTCTGTAATTCATATTTTCTTTAATTTCAAATTCAAACTACATATATTTTTTCATAATTTCTAAGTCAATGCCAGGATTCGATCCAAAGATCCCTGTGAATTGAGCACGCTACCAAGTGAGCTATGATCGTCACATAGTTTATTATTTTAATTTAATTTTAAATTTAGTTAAATTTGTGATGGATTTCATTTTATCAATTTAATATAAAAACTATAAAAGTGTAGTCAATTTTGCGCAAAAGTATTCATGATTTATAAAATCTGTGTAAAAAATATATGCAGCAATCCATTTATTGATACTCCAATCAGAAAATTGCTTCAAAACAAACTAAAAAAGTGGGAATATGGTGTAATGAAAACAAGCATTATAATCAAAATCGCTTCCTAAAATATTTAAGAAAGATTTTTTTTTGAAAGTTTACTTGGAAGGTCAAAGGACTTGTTTATTAGGTATGTGTACATAGAATTCGTTTACTTGTACATATATCTCACAATAATTAGATTAAAGCAATTAAGTATTATGTTTAGCTTATGGTTTGAGTTATGAATGATTTTAGTTAATATATAGAAGTGCTCACATAAAGGTTCATGGATACCCAGCCTTACCAAGTTCTTGGTAAGGATGAGAAATCGCCTAGTGCGTCGTTTATGACAACTCGTGTTATTTATGATATGGTTATTTCAGCTAATAGGGCATTCACTTTTTTTTCTTTGATATATTATATTTATTTCACATATTTTTTGTAATATTTTATAGTATTTCTGAAAGTTTATTATTTGTGGAAACTAAAATATTAAATTTTATATATTGAATATTCTTTCCACTTAGGATTAACTCAATGGAGGCATCCTAACATACTTATTTTTTTCCTAATTTGCTTATAATTATATTATTTGTATTTATTTATAATCTTTGTTTTGTATCTTTATTATTGTTTATTTTAATTACTTTATTTTTATTTTTATTTAATCACTCATTAGCTTATAGGATTTGTATTCTGATTGCTAATTATAAATAATATATATATATATATATATATATACGTGTATATATATATATATATATATATATATAAATATATATAAATATATTGAATATATTCTTTCTGCGGTTTATAAAAATTTGATTACAAACTTTGATTTATATATACAACAACCATCTATTGTTTTCTTATTGAGTGTAAAGTTAAGGTCCAATTATCAACTTTTTTGGGAAAACTAAAAAAAACATTAAAATTAAATAGGCGTACTTTTAATCCATTATATTGATAAAATTGATTAGATATTGTATTATTATGTGCCAATAATTTTATGAGTTAAGTACGCTAACTGTGATCATTAGCAAACTGGTACTAATATGGTTACATTATATAAACTTGTCAGAGAACAGGTGTTTGTACGGGTCAGTTAATGACAAGTTTTGTCGCACCTCATTCGAATTCTACCTGTAGTATTATGAATCCTATATAATCTCTTACTGCTAAAATTGGCGCGAAAAGTTTCTGGTCCCTGTCCTTTGTGCAGCCACCGGGCTCTCGAGATGAAGAATGCGTTTATGCAGGAATTTAAGAAGTACCCACCATCCTCTGAGAATAGATGTGAAATGTACGACGCGACGGTATGCTAATTTTGGAGGTTTGTTATGTTCGTGGAATTTGCATGATTGATGTACAAAAGAATCGGTTCAGAGATTGTTATTCTAAAACTTCTGTTGAATTTGATTCAGAAATTGATAGTTTTGTGAGAAGAAAAGTCACTGTGCAATCAAGTGTCCTGCTTGGTAACTTTTTTCACGATGAAATTATCTTGATAATTTTATATGACAAGTTAATGTTTTATGTACACATAGCTTTTGCGGCTCTGTTGTCTACCTCGAATGTTTTACAAGTACCGTTAGGTTTCAAGTTTTCACTCGTCATTGCAATTGTATCTTTACGAATAACGATCACAAATTATTTGACATAGAAAAGTGGCATATTTCGATAATATAATACGTAACTAATTACACATTAATATTATTAAATTACAACGTTTTTGTTTTACCCTTATTTCGTTGAAAAAAAGACTAATATGAGCTATCATCACACAGAGATAGGACAATTATTTGGGTTGCCATCTGTAGAACCGACTAGTATTAAGTATAATTAGCACAACACCTTAAAAGACTCTTCTGTTTTAATTGCTGTTCAAAATAATCAAAATAATAAAAAAATGAAATAAAAAAAATATTTTTCTACCTTTTCAAGTAAATAAATTTATAAATGGTATCGTTTACTAGAGCACGTTATTATTGCCGATAAACCAGCCTGATGATCGGCATCAATTGAAGTTCTGAAGTATACTCTTCTAGTGCTACTAAATTACACATCAAAGCCACAACGTAACAAAATTACATATGAAAATAGCTGCTCTAAATACTACCCTTAGCTCTAAATATATATGCTTACGTCAATACGCCCTTATGCACTTTCATCCCAAATGTATATAAATACACACCGGTCATTTTTTATTTATAATTTAATGAAAAAAGGTCCGAACCTCTTACTGACGCCACTAAATATTTATAATCTTTGTGACTAGGTATTTTAACTGATTGTGGGAAAGCTCGCAAATGTTTTTTCTGTTATGGGATTCCGAGTCGAATCGAGCCGCCGAAAAGCACGCGAAGCGAAAAGAAATTGCGCAACCCGAGATCTTGTTTATAAATTAAGCGAACAAGATATTTTTATATTGGTATAATACATTCTTACAATATTCTCTCAATGGGAACCTTGACATGTGTGTAGAGACGACGAAATAAGACTTTTTTATTAATAGTACTCATTACTAATTATTTTATGAAATTTTACATTCATTCTCTAATTGATAGCTTTAAAATTAAATTAAATTAAATCATGGGTAGAGCGACTATACCTGGATCACAGCTTCCGGGTTTAATCATACTTTGAGGAGCTTAAGCCTCTGATGTCAAGCAGTAGTAACATCGGTTTTCATTTGGAAATGTAGATAGCTACATTTGAAATTGCTGCATCAATAAAATGTTTCCTATTCCAAAAATTGTAATAATAAAATTTATCACACAAAGATGAGACAACTGTTTGGGTTGCCATCTATAAAACCGACCTAGGCAAATTAGCCCAACAGCTTATAGGACTCTTAAGTTCTGATTGATGCCAAAACAATAAAAAAAAACTTCATTGTTCAAGCTATTTGCAAACCCTCTATCTGATACAACTACACTTGTTCTCGCGCCATAAAATTTTTAATCTTGAATATTTTCATCGTTCATATCACTAATTTGTTTCACGGCTTTTGCTAAATTCTTTTACTCTCAGTTACTTATCGTAATCTCAGCGAATTAAAAAAAAACGTGAATCGTTAAAAAAATATTATGAATAAGAAACCGGTTTTTACAGAGCGCATAAACTACCAGACAAGGTTAATGCGATTTTATCAATAAATTACAAGTTCGCATTCATCTCCTCAATGCGTGCATTAATATCGGTGTTTATGCACTTCGAAGTCATTTAAGCATCTCGTTAGAGATCTTAATTTATCGACTTTTTTGTTGGGTAAACAAAGATTTATAAAAAGATCACAAAAACCGAGATACCTTTCAAGCTGATATAGCCAAGGGTACAAAATAAATTTACACTTTTAGTGATTTTATCTGTTTTACTATTTTAATTGGTTTTTTACCTATTGCTACTTAGTTCAATATTCATTTATTTACATGCAAACAAATCACTTTTATTATACGTTTAATTACAATCTGTTATACTAGGACGTTCAGTAATTGTTTTAATTCATTTTTTATTTTTTATCAAAACATTCCTTCGATAACTCAGGTTGTTGGGTTATTAACCCTTAAATGGTTAATTAACCCTTGTAACTATGGACTTTATTCAACACTGATTTGTTTTGTATGTGTATGTATTTGTTGCAGTTCTTATTACAATCATTGATTTGTCACTAAGTTATAATAAAAGAAGATATATTTATTTATTATTTATTAAACATGTTGTTGCGCGGACTTTACATTTAGAAGTGTACAATTATTCCTATTAAACTCTCCGCTATCCCCTCTACCAGAGGTAGCAACCATCCGTGTAAAAGCTCAATGCCATGAAGATTGTCACCTTCATGGCCAATATAAAAAACAAAAATACGTCCAACGATTGTATTGCTTTTTGAATGAATGACAACCCAGTACTTGTCCTATCCATTTTTGACTAATTAACTGTAAATATAGTATTGACATTTTATGATCATATATGCAGCTATACTCACGAGATACGATTTTCATTTGAGATTATTGTTTGACTTTGATTACTCCGCGAAAGACATTAGTGATATAAACGATAAAAAAATTCAAGATTAAAAATTTTATGGCGCGAGAACAAATGTAGTTGTATCAGATAGAGGGTTTGTTAATAGCATATTGAAGTTGAATGTATGAACGAAATACAATTTTCATTAATTTTCTTTATTTGGAGAAATTTATTTTGGACAATACTGGCGAAATTACATTTATCCAACATTAATCTTATAACTATTTTATTAGAGTGGTACGGAGGCAAATATTTTATTCAACTTCACACAACGACACTCATCGATTAGTTCCCTTACGCAATACAAATGTTTTAACAAACCAATTTGTTTTTACGTAAGTAACGATTTAAGCAATTGCACAAGCTTTTGATTTATTGTGAGACAATAGTTTTTACGACCATAAACCCACTTTCTAAATACGAAATGTACGTATAGATTCAATCATAATTAATAAACGCATGAAAGAATTTCGAAAGAAATTACTTCGGTTTGGAAGTTTTTTTCTCATATAGGAGTTATAATCAAAAACTAAATATAATATTTAGTGTTGGTTTTCGAATATTATGATAGTAGCCAGGACTTCTGCTTGAAAGTGGACATGATACATAATATTGAATTGGATCTGACATCCCTGTTCCGAAAAATTATTTCAATAACATGCTTATAGAGATTTTTAATAACATATGTAATAATGAAGACTTAACCGAATACGTGTGTTTATCAAATAAACAAAAATCTTTACAGATACTATAAACTTGCTATAAAATTTTTGTATTTACAAAGAGATCCGAGTTAAAACTTTCAATCGAAAGCTTTGTCGTTTCCAAATTTTCTTTTTTACTTATTTGGAAAAAGTTTACAACAAAAACCGTTTTCTAAACAGGTACCTACTTTGAAACGATGTTCTATTAAATAATAATCAGGGACTCTAAATTAAAAGATCATCTTCAAAAGTTTTTTTAATGGTTCTTCTGATTATACTTTCAGCTTATACTATACAAGCGATTTGTAATATCCAAAATTCATATATCATAATGTTATTACATATGAAAAATGGTTTTCCTATGCTATTTGTTGAGCCAGCCATGATGTAATCGTAAAGAACGTAAACCCTAGTCCCGGGTTTCATTCCAACTTCGGTCAGCTCGATATAAAGCAGTATTATGGTATAAAGTTTTTACTTTGGAATTATAAATCTCAAGTGGAAATAAGTTTTCCGGGGATATGAAAAGGAACGTCAAAAATACTGTTAAGTATAGTCACAATTAGGATACGACCATTACTAAATGTCATCGTAATATATACTATAGACAAATAGTATATAATATAGACAAATAGTAATTTTTGAAAAAATGTTAACTACGAGTTAAACTATGAGAAAATTGTATCAAAGGTTATCACAAATTACTTGATGATTTTACAAAGGTAATGCTCGTACGGAAAACTCAATGAACCAGCTCGACTCGAATGCCATGGGAAGTTTCCTACAACATACTATAAAGCAAAGCAAATCTTAGAGAATATTTGGTAGCTAAAACCTAATTATGTATATTCAAATGTACTTCAATATTTGTAATAATTTAATTTGGAATATATAAATTTACGTTTGAAATTGTTTTATAATTTATTAAATGATATAGAGATGAATTCATATTTAAAATCGACTGATTGTAAAAGCCATGAAGATTTGAATTTGAATATATATGTCACTTGAGTTAGATTCAATAGAAGCAATTAATTAGTAAGTAATGACATTATCTTGTTCTTTTTAAAACAATGCCATTCTACGATAAGTAATTACTTACTCTGATTAATATAGGCAATATTTCTCATAAAACAGCATCGCTTTTGTGATAAAGTTCATTTAAATCTACTATTCTACTATATTCTGTTCATTAGCATAGAGATGGGCATTGAACCGCGTTAAGAATAAATTAATGGAGTTTTTTATTCCCACAGTCGCTTAATAGCCAGAAGAACTTCAATTACGTTTATACCAACACTTGTAAGAGTCAACATTTGTTACGCGATAATTCTTCGGCTTTGAGGAAATGATGTTTTTCTTCCTCAGGTTCAATTTATGAAATCCATGGGATGCCGTTTTGTGTTTTAATAATCCTCGGAACATCTTAACTTCGGCTTGATTGATTGACATCAATATCGCGGGAAAGATTTGCATAATCAATTCGGAAAATCTTTCATTGAATTATTATTAGAGTGCTCGGAATTATGCCAAGGTCGTCGGCGGGTGTTCTACAAACACTGATCTTATTTACATTAAAGAGGTTTTTAATCCTTTTTGCATCTGGTGGGATTTAGACTTATTATTATAATTAGCAAAATTTCTATTCTTGTATTTGTTGAGTTATTGTAAAGGGTATTAAAAGCGCATAAAAAGCCTTTCGTTCTAAATACCTGTGATCATGAATAATCCATTGGTAAGAAGATTATTTACTACGGTAGAAATTGGAAACATTAATTTGTTTGAAAATATGACATGATGGTTATTTTCAGATAATAGTTTTCCAAAAGCTCATGAAGTGTGAATCAATGTCGTTTGCTCAAGTTTTTAAATAAACATCAGGGGCCAATTCTTCGGTAAAGTAGACCATAGCATAGCTTGTCATGGCAACGCTATGTTATGGTATATTTTACTGGAGAATTGACCCCATAAATTCATTAAATTTAAGTTTTTTCAATACTATCGGGATGAAAGTAATTTGACATAAAATGTGTAATATAGATACAAAATTCTATAAGAAAAGCATATAGCATAATGAAAAAAAAAAAACTATTCATGGTTCTATTTACGTAATAATTGGCATTTTTGGATCAATTTGACTATTCTGATACCTATTCACACACTTTTCTGTTCAATTAAGTTAGGTATTAAAAATCTTGATAACTGTGCTCATTAAAAATCTAATTAAGAACCAAACGTGAGAGTGAGAGTATATACTAACTATTTCGTTCATATATTCACATAACTTATTGTCTTTAATTACTTTTACATTTTTTATTATCTAAAATTAAGTCAACTTCATATGAAAATTATATGAGTGAAACATCACGATCTTATCTTCAAAAAATTTAGATTTTATAATTGCATGTGAAGATCAAAAGTTTTCATGAAACGTTACTAAAGAAGCTCTGATTCAAAGAACTTTGAAATAAAAGGGTTTCCATGATGATTGACGAGGCTGTTAAACCTTTTAGATATTTGTGTTGGGCTTTATGTTATTATATCGGACGAGGCAAGGGGCCCCGAAACAAAAGGCGCGTAGAAGCCGAAACGAGTGCTGTCGCATTCAATCAATTTCTTTTCTGCTTGCTAAAAGTCTTATTGGATTGTGAATTCGAGTACGAAAAATGTGTTTTCTGAAATGAAAATACAGAATACGTTATTGGTTTATAGATTGCTACAATGCCAAAATTCATTAAATTCAGTATTCTTCGTTTGTTTCATTACTGCATGCTATCCATTTTGACAGAATAAATATATAGGTACTCTTCAATATTTGAACTTCCAATTGATCTGACTATATTTCATCTATTCTTATCATAGTGACTTCTATTCTATATTGGTAATAGTATATAATTTATTGGTATGCAATTGTTTTTTTGGGCCCAGGAGTGAATTCGATTCGGAAGAGGGCTAGCACAAACTAGTCCCGAATTTGCTGGTTTGATTTTTACATTTTTACACTTGATATAGATCGCAAATTAATATCAAGTGAAAATCACTAATCATGAGTATAGCTGCATTTAATCATGAAAAATGTTAAATACTTGGAGTATAGTTAATTTTAGCCACAACTTGAATACTGCTTTGCTATCTATTATTGTATGTCTTAATATGACAGATCGTAATTAAAAGTATAACAAAAAAATGTTCAAAATTTGTTATAACTGAATGCATTGTGAAATATATTTATAAAAAACATATTTTTTAAACCACATTCGCTATTTATTAGATACATATAACAGGAAGTTTAGCAATATTGTTTGCTATTTGACCTAACCAAACATCGTATATATTGATAAGAAAAAATTGAAATGTTAAATAATTTTATCTTCTGAAAGAGAAATCTTGGTTGAGATCTGTGAATAACGAGTAACAAATCAATAAATTTCATAATTATCTTTCTTTGCCTTCACATATGAATTCCATTCATTGAACAATACAAATTTTTAATCATGCCAATCAACAAACCAATATTCAATTGTTAACTATTTATTGTGTACGTATATTTATTGATTTAACTACAATAGTTATAATCGCGTAACTAATCTTGCATGAAAGAATTCAAAAACGTAATAAATTACTCATACGAAAGTAACGTGAAGTTTTATGTGTGAATATTTTAATCGACGTGCAAAAAATTATAAAATAATTGCTTTAATTTTTATAATTTTTCAAATAACACGCTTTTCAACCATGTTGTTTGATTAATCGACTAAGTTCTATAAAAATAAAGCGACAAAAAATGTAATGTTGTACGATGATAAAATATGAATATAATTAGCTTTTTATATTCTATCTCAATTATACAATATTGCACTATTTTTCTGATAAATATATAATAATACGTCTATTTGTACTGGTAGCCATAAATGACTATATATCTATATATGTATATAGGTATATACACATTTTTCTAATTATTTGTACTTTAAATTATGCTCTGAATTAGTTAATTAGTAAAATGTGTTTTTATAATAACATGGCTGAATATAGTGCTATGAGAACACAGAATTATATTTATATACTATGTTGTATTTACTTATTGAATAAAACACAATTTAGTTTATAAACTAAGCACAAGTGTAAACTATTCACCAACATGATTGAATAATTTGCATTTTTATTGATAGACATTACAATATATTTTAAAATTTTTGCACTGATTATACTATTATATTATAGATACGGCTCGTACTTTTACAAGCAAAACTTAATAATATTCTAAACCTATTTATGTTGATTATACTATTTCACGTTAGTTAGTCAATGCATTTGTGGGCTTATAAGTGATTCATGCTATTTTTTAATTACGTTTTGTGATACTTGTAAAAACAATATATCATACTAGGACATCAGTAATTGTTTTGACTATTGTATGATTTTTTGAATAGTTGGCAACCCAGTTTTGTTTTTACAGATCTATTTATTTCATTAATTCAACTAATAAAAAAGAAAATATACTTATACTATTTACTTATATAGTTGGCAACCCAGTAGTTGTCTAATCCATTTGGGACTAATTAACTATACTCAAAGTTTTGTTGACATTTTATGATTTTAAAGACACGAAATGCGATTTTCACTTTAGATGTATTACCTCAAGTGGAAATTTGACATCAAAGGTGCTTGATGTTGGTCTTGATCGTGGCTAGAATCGATCCAGCAAACTTGGGACTAGTTTGTGCTAGCTTACTCCGAAATGATTACACCACCGTTGCCTCTTATTTAGTTTAATTTGATTGCTTGTATTTAATTCGTAGTTATCTTATACAGTACTTTCAACTCTTTATTTCTTTCATTTATTCATTATATTTGTATTGACTATCAAAATGTCAGCCAATTTAATCAATTTGAAGTATTACAAATGAATAATTTATAATCAATAAAATTTCTTTTATTATCTATTGAAGCATGCTATACATACGATATTCGAAAATGATTTTCCATCGATATTCACCATGTGCCGGGAATCTTCTTGTTGGCCTTTCAATAGATTTTCGCCGTCGTAATTTCCCAAGGTATTTGTAGGGGCGGCAGAGCTATTTGAGGGCCTGTGCGTTTCGTTAACCAAGCGCCTACGTATATCAAAATCCCTCATCGAATTATTAATTACAACCGAACCATTGACTTGATGTGGTTTAACAGAAAATAAATCATCTTGTTAAATATGGTGAGATTGCCCGTGAATATTGAATGGGGTGCAGTGTGTTAAGTGAACTTATTAAATATATAAGTGTTCTTTGATTGAATATCGATAATATATACATACATATATATATATATATATATATATATATATATATATATATTAAGATGTAAATATAAAAACTACACTCAGTTGTTTGCACAAACTTTATGCCATAAAATTCCAGACGTGTCGAACTGTGATGTCTCATATATATGTTAACACATTATAAAATATTAATTATAAAAAATGTTTAAAAACGTATGAATTGTCAATTTTTTGTTACCTAATTAATTTATTTTCTTAGTAATTTGTAATTAATATTTTATCATGTGTTAATATACAGTGTGTACCAGACCTGATAAGTGGGTGATAGAATTGACAGTCCTGAAAAAAATTAAAAGATAGATTATTTCATTTTTTTTGGAAATTGTGAGCTTTTAAGTGCAATCTAGAGCTTTGATGAAATTATGACCATTTTTTGGTTTTTGTGGTTAATTTTCATTAATTTAGAGAATTATCCAGGAAGATTGAAAAAATGCGCCACTGGATTTAAGCCATCAACTCTTCTGATAAAAATGGAAATGACTTAAACATTGTTTATAAGAAATTATTCAATAAGTAAATAGTTAAAATTATATAATTATCAATAAAATAGTGTGAATTTTATATCGAATGGAAAAACAACTACTGAGTTGTTTTTTCCAACATGCCCTTGTAGTATACAATGTCCTTTTCCGCCGACTATTGTAAACTTATCAAATTTATTGAATGTTCTTTCCTGGATAATTGTAAATAAAAGCGATAATAAAAAAAATAAAAATTTTCATTAATTTTGTTCATCTAAACTTTGGAACCGAAACCGTGAATAACATTTCTAGGACCACACTGACCACAGTAAAAAATTACACAACTACCCCAAGTTTTTAAGAATTGCTACTTTTTCTTGAACTATTTTAAAATTTTAAAATTGAGCGACTTCGAGAGTCCCTTCTTAAAAAAAAATGTATTAAAGTGTATTGGCAAAATTTATCAAAAGTTGGCGCGTTTAATCAGGATTGCAAAATACTTAATAATTTTATTATTGAAAAAATTCGAGTAAAAAAATAAAAATTTAAAAATGGAATGGTTTTTGCTAGTGCACTTAAAAGCTCATAATTTTCAAACAAAATGAGATAAAATAATTTTCTAATTTGTTATGATAATTAAGATCAATGCTATTGCTCCGTTTTCATTTGATGTTAAGGTCTGAGACTCCATGTATATGTATATAATAAATAAGATAGGTAATAGGATAATATAGATAGGTAAAGTACTGTTTACTGTAACTATTCACAAACCGAGTTAAGTTTGTTTGCTTTGTAATGTTAAGTTTGCAAAAAAGAACAAAATTTGTGGTACTATTTTTTGCGGTTAAAATCTTCAAATATTCAAGATTTTCAAGCAATTTTAATTATCTATCGCTCTATATAATTTACTTAATTTTATATTTCTAATTTGCATATGTAAAGTTTTTATAAAGCAGAAATCAATTAATTTTTTCATTCCTACGATTGTTTATTGTATTTATTAACTTCCCGTAGGGTAAGTTATTGTAATGGGCCGAAAATCGGAATTGAAAATTTTTACATTTCTCGACGTTTGAAGGTTTCTGAACGTTTTGGCATACCTCAGAAAAAATGGATGTGTGTGTGGTGTGTGTGTGTGTGTGTGTGTATGTATGTCTGGATACAAATTTTCGTCCACGTTTTCGAGCGTACGGATCAACCGATTTGAATGGTTTAAAAAACATTCGATTCCTATTAATAAGGAGAAGAGCTGATTAGTTTTTGGCAAAGACAGGTCCAGCAGTTACGGAGATAAGGAGCAAGAGTGCAGGAATAGAAATCGAGTTTTTTGAGAGAACGGAGCATCCGATTTTGAATGATCTAAAACCTTCCATTAGTAATGATTGGGGAGAAAGGGTTATTAGTTTTTCGCAAAGCAGGCCCGCCATTTCGGAGATACAGAGCTAAATGTACAAAAATGGCAGTTTTTGAGAGAACTAAGCGTCCGATTCAATTGATTCAAAAAACTTTCTGCTTGTCTCAACAAAATAATTCATTTTGGAAAAAAAAATTTTGTACCATTTTTTTTTTTTTTTTTTTTTTTTTTTTTTTTTTTTAATTTTTTGTATATCGAAAATAATTCAGATTTTATTTTTAATTCTGACTATAGTTCTAATATACTTTAAACAAATAATTCAACTCTGCAATTCAGTTTATATAATTATTATAAATATTAGACATTAATACAATATTTATAATAATCTATTTGAAAACATTCAATATTCCTCGACGTTCGTCACGGTACGGGAAGTTTCCAGCAATTTGCCTTAAGGCACGATGCCACCCACCCCACTAGTTTTACAGTGCATTTATTGACTCACACTAGGTAAATATTTTATAGATCTTTATCATTAATTGAAGCACGAAAGTTAAAAGCGCTGATATTTTTTATTCAGCTTCTGAAATGTTTATTACTATAATACCAATATATTTTTATACTTTCCACAAATCTTGGCCCTTATACTTATCCTTTTTATCTTCCACTGACACATGTCGGCATAATATTTTGTGGACGTATTGGGGTTTCGACATTTCGTGAATTTGTTTCGGCTTATATATACGTATATATGACAAACGCAATAAAATGACACGATCGCAAGTGCGCGGTATTCCTTTTCGAGGCTTAAAAGCGCCCTCCGGGAAGATTTTGCGCGGCTGTCCGTCAAATCCACTTATGTTTATTTTCGGATTTGTCGTTGCGTGAGCGCCGAGGTTCGCTTATATTGGCAAACAAGGATAGTAACACAGCTTGTTCCTTAATGCTACCCATCCACTAGGCCACCAGGCAACCGAGCAATTTATGACCAAATGACCAATAAATGTCCAGTTGTAAAAATTTTCGGTGTCTCGGGCGATCGAACAAAATTTCATTCAAATTTCTTGAACATTAGAGAAAAAAGTATGTATATTTAGAACGTGAAATGAGATAAAATCGACTTTTGTTGCAAATTTTAGATCGTTTTCATTTTATTTAAACATTTATTTTTTATATAAAAATCATATTAAAGTCAATCATATAAAATTAATGTTGTACATTTGCAACAGATGAATTTGTAATGAATTTTGCTACAAATATATAGCTCAAAATATTGTTCAAACGTAGACCAATAGCCGTTATAACAAATTATTCACGATTTACATTATATTAGAACCTAATTTTAACCTGACCTTTGTGTGGATTTCATAAGTGGAATTAAATTCCAAACCAATGACTCATATTTTTCGAGGTGCAATTAAAAACGGACAACTTTTAAAACAAATTCAATATTATATTTATTTTTGAAAGAAAAAACACGAATTAAAAATCAATTTTTTATTCATATGAATAAAATGTGTAAAACTTTATGTATGCATTTCCCCAGTATAATCAATTTTTTGTAGTATATAAAAAGTTTTTCAATAGATAACACATCGCATTGCCGTTCTTACTATATTCATTTTTAAGATTTTATTTATAATATATAAAGAAATTTGGTTAATTAATTAAAGAAAAAAAAATTAATATTTTTCTTATATCATTGAAATCAGAGCAAGAAATGGATTTTACGATCTAAGGTGTTAACGGTTAATTTATAGAATTTCGGGTTTTGGAAAATCAGATTAAATTCGTTTGGGGATTTTTGGTTCGAATATACCTGGATTCAGAATTAATCCATTAAATGAAATGTTAGCTTTAACAAAAAGCAATTACTGCATTATTGACATACATTTAATATAAGATTTAGATTTTTTGTTCGACGTTGAGACATATTTCTTGAATGTTAATATTTGCAGCCAATCGTTGAAATAAAAAAAAAAAAGAACTATTTTTTTATACGTTTCGACACGGCCCGTGTGTCATCATTCAGTAATTTTTTTAAAATATTTATACAGTATAACACCAGGAAAAATAATCACAAAAATTGGAACTAACATTATTGAAAAATAAAACATAATAAATTAAGTAAAAAAAATTATTATGTTTTATTTTTCAATAATGTTTGTTTCAATTTTTGGGATTGTTTTTCCTGGTGTTATACTGTATAAATATTTTAAAAAAATTACTGAATGGTGACACACTGTGTCGAAACGTACAAATAAATAGTTCATTATTTATAGTTCTTAGAATAAATATTATTCATGCTTATTTGTATGGTTACTTGTAATATCTGAATATATATTTTGCAATAGTGCACTTTTCAAGTAATTTTAGATTAGTTTATTATTATTATTATTTTTATTCTTGAACTATTTCAAATGGTTTACTTAGATAAAGTATTATTCTTGACTGTATAATTAACCGAATAAAAGCAAGGATGTTATCTGAAACGCATGGATTTATAATAATTTTCAAATATAAATAAATATTAAATATTATGCACAAATAAATATAAAATTTCACCTACATATTTTTACCTACGTGATTTTGAAAATATATTTTTGTATTTTACGAAAAAAGGTATCGTTTCTAGTCATTTTATGACTATGGTCTCATAAAATTGGCAAAATATTCAGGTAAAATCTGGTTGCTCCGCTCTCCGCCAGAACTGTGGACATCATTTTAGTCGCCTGAACTATTAATTTTTATCATTTTACTACGAGGCTTCATAAAAATCTTCAAGCCAAGTGCTAATGATTCTTTTGTACTGTTAATTTTTTTATAATGCTTGTTGAAACATATAATAGGCGATGTCTTGCGAATTCGAAAATATTGCTCATGACATCATGTTTCATCTCTATTTTGTATCTGCCTCTTGCTCATTCCATAATAAATCTTCTGGTTGCTTCGATAATAAACTTCCTAATGGATGGGTACCTTAAGAAATATCGTTGGTTTTATATTTATAATTAGTTAATACTCGAGTAACTTTTTTGAACCCAAGAATTTAGTTAAAAATTAAGTTATGCATATGTATAATTCTATCTGCTTATAGACTTAATGTAAAAAAATTGTTTTCCATAATTGCTCATTGGAGCAATTACTACAATTTGTTTTTTTTTCTTTTTATTTTTTATTTATTTTTTTATTTATTTTTATTTATTTATTCATTTATTATTATTATTATTATTATTATTTTATTTCTTTCTGTGATTATTATTATTTTTTATTATTATTTTTTTTTTAATATTAGTGTAATTTAGACATATAAACTCATGGGGTCTGTTAATAATTCAGATTGTTATATAATATGAGTTTAAATAAGTTTTTTTATGGAAAGAATATTATGTATTTCATATGATATGCATATCATACGAAAAATATAAATTGTCAGTATCATATTATATATAATGATAAAATATTCCAAATATAATTACTATTATTTTTAGTAGAAAGCCATATAAACATGCGAAAGAAAGATACTTTCAAATAATAGCCAATCACATGATATTTTTAATATCGTTGAGCATGTCTGATAATCATGCTGTGTATAATATATAAATTTATATTTTTTATACATTGTATGGTGTCATCTATTGTACTTAATTATCAATTGTAAGTACGGACAAAATGACACGGAGTTTTTCTTTTTAATGATATTTATTCATTTAATGATGTAATAATCAGTCTTAATTGTTTTTGCTCATCTTTAAGTAAGAACTATAATAACATTGTTATGAAGGAAGAATACAAAACCATCTTCTCCATATAGAACCGACAGAATAGCATATAAGGAAACCACATACTTAAACACTAATTTTTAAGAAGTTCACAAATAAATCATTTGGGACATCAGTGCATACCCCATGAGCCCAAAGGAATGGAATAATACATATTAACCGGACTTAGAACAAGAAAAAATGGTTTTGCTATAAACACCTTTGACTTTTAAATTTTCTGTTTTCTCGGTTTCGAACAAACTATCCTTTAGTGTTTGCGAAATAGTACTATGTCATTTTGTCCATTGATAAGTATGTCACTTTATCTGAAAGTGAACAAAAATAAAAAAATAATCAAAATTTCAACAAACATCTGATTATTGCAATAAAATTAACCCTCATAATAAACTTTGAAGGCGCGATACACTTTGGAACTGATAACTGCGACAAAACCGTGACAATGACGAACAACATCTGATGGTTACTGAAACTAGCCAATTTTTAAATAAGGTCACTGCGTCATAATTTTTTTTAATTTTTGTTTTTGAACAGCAATCAGAACCTAATATAATAGTCCTATAACCTATTGTGTTGATTTTGATTTAATACTAGTCTGACAGATGGCAACTCAACCAGTTGTCACATCTCTGTATGATATATTATTATTAGAATTTCTGTAATAGGGCGAGTATTTTTATTGGTGCAGCAATGCCGGGTGAAGGCTATTTTCACTTGAAAATATATTGCTATCTATATTTCCAAGTGAAAATTGTTGTCATTGCCACCTGACAACAGATTGCTCGAAGTGGGTATCGAACCCGGGACCTTTGAATCAAGTCCCGTCGCTCTTAACCGCTTACCTACGGGCGAGCCCTTGGCCATACATATATGCCATTTTGTCCGAATTTCTCCTATTATACTAATTATAATGATATGTTTTTTTCAATTTTTTTTTTTTTTTTTCAATTCAAAGACTATATATTTCAGTATATAAAAGTATGTACATTGCACTTTATAACATGGGTTTTTTACCCGAAGGTATTGTATCCTTCATTGGATTTGATTTTACAAACAATAATTAATTCAAAATATATAAATAAATTAATATTTGTGTGACAAAAAAAGAGGAATGAAAATGTATCCCCCAAAAAAAATCACATAGCACTATTTATAATAACACATAATAACACAAAAAGAAGAAAAACATAATAAAAATTTATTCATTCTGAGGGAGAAAATTTGTATCGAGCCAATTTACGTTTACTGCTATGGGTCAATCAGTATATATTTTGGCATGGCGTGATTGCCATACCAAATATCGTCTCTTGTGTATTGGCCGAGGCCCGCGATGTTAATATTAGGATGATCCCCACATTTTAGGTAAAAATTTTTAGTAAGCTTTTTCATGTAGTCAAGTATTGTCGGTACGTCAGTCTGTTTGTGTATGTATTTTGAAGAGTAGTAATGTCTAGTCAGTGGGTCCCTTATTTTGTTAAGTACTATTCGTAGTGTCTTATTTTGTAATGTCTGTAGTTTCTGTAAGTTAGTCTTAGTCGTCGCGTTCCATGCAGGAGCGGCGTATGTCAGTAGTGGTCTTATTAGTGTCAAGTAAAGCGTCCGCTTGTTTTGCACGCTTAGCGGGCTGTTCTGGTTCAAGAGAGGTCTCAGTAGATTCAACATCCCGTAAGCCTGTCCAATTTTTGTATTAATATGTTTTGTGAAGCTGAGTCTATGGTCCAGGGTCACACCAAGATATTTGACATCCTTCGACCACTCAACTTCACAGTCCAATACTTTAATTTTGTCCAAGTCAGTCAGTCTAGTCATGGCATTTCGGCTTTTTGTAAATAAAATTGCCTCCGTCTTTTGCGGATTGATTTTGATCTGCCATTTGTCAGTATATTCGATCAGCTTGTCTATGTGTGTCTGTATCTTTGTAGTCAGTAGCGTCGGTGATCGTGATGATTTGTATATGGCAGTGTCGTCAGCAAACGTCAGTAACGTTGTGTCGGCGTCAGTGGGTATGTCGTGAATGTAGACGTTAAACAAGGACGGTCCCAGGATCGAGCCCTGCGGTACTCCCGCCGTCACTTGTTTAACCGTCGAAAGTCCGTTGTCTACTTGTACAGTGAAGTTACGGTCTGAGAGGTATGAGTGTAAAGTTCTCGTTATGTACGGTGGAAAGTTGAGTTGGATAAGTTTATGTAAAAGTCCGTCCATCCAGATGGTGTCAAACGCCTTCTCAAAGTCGAGTAACACCAATCCGGTATGGTTTCGTCTGTTGAAGTTGAGTACTGTATTTTCTATGAGTTTTGTCAGTGGGTGTAGTGTAGAGTGTCGTTCTTTGAATCCGTATTGTGTGTCAGGTATAATTTTGTTGTGTCTTATGTGTTTGTTAAGTCTTTTGAGTAGTACCTTTTCGGCTACCTTACTCATTGTGTTGAGGAGGCTGATCGGTCTGTAGTTCTGTGGCATGTCTGGCTGTTTCCTTGGCTTCACTATTGGAAATATGATGGAGGTTTTCCAAGAAGCGGGGAAGCAGCCTTTTGTCATTAGTCTATTTATTATGCGCGTAAGTAAAATGTAGGCGTTCGTCGGCAGTTGTTTAAGTATTATGTTTTGTAGTCCGTCCGGTCCTGGTGCTTTCCTGTTCGGTAATTTTTTAACTATTGTCTTTATTTCGGAAACTGTGGCAGGGTCTATTCGTAAGTCTTTGTCCCTGTGGAGGTCAGTGAAGTTTTGAATTGTCTCGTGTACGTCTTGTTTCAGGTCTGCGTTTGACATATTGGCATTTTGTTTATGGATGTTCTCAAAGTTTTTTGCCAATATTTCCGCCTTGTCTGCTGGTGTCGTTGCGTAATTGTTGTCTGTTAATTTGAGTGGAGGTATGGATGTTGGTTTCTGCGTCAGTCTTTTTGCTGTCTGCCAGATTTTGTGTGGGTCAGTATTTAAGTTCTCGAGTCTTTTGGTCCAAGTGTTGTTTCGGTGGTCACGTATATCATTGGAAATAATTTTGGTCAGTCTGTTCACATGTTCCTTGAGTAGTCTGTCACCGGTACGCTGCCACAGTTTCTTTGTGTGATTTTTAAGTTGTATTTTCAATAAAATGTGTTCTGGCAAGTCGTTGTCTGGTGTTGTTCTTGAGTCTAGTGTCGGTATAGTCTGTTGTACGGCGTCTGTGATTGTCAGTGTAAGGTGTGTTACAGCCTCCTCAATGTCTGCGTTGGTATCGATTGGCATTGTGTGTCGTGTGTTGTCTGTGATGATGTCTCTGAAAATTGGCCAGTTGGCTCTGGTGTAATCTAAAAATTTGCGTTTGGGAGTCTGGTCGACGTCTAGTCTGTCTGAAATGGTCATGAAAACTGGATTATGGTCGGAGTTAAAAAGTGTTCTTGTTATGGGTTCGGATGTTACGTGTAGATTTTTTGTCAATGCCAAATCGATCGTGCTGTGATGGTGTGTCTGTACGGTGGCGTATCTGGTCGGCGTGTCAGGATAGTGTAGTTGTGCGTCTGTGGTGTTGTGTTCAGTCAGGTATTCGTAAAGTCTGTTTCCGTTCGCGTTGTTAAAGTTACAGTTCCAAGATGTATGTTGTGCGTTAAAGTCTCCTGCCATAAGTACAAATCTGTTCGAGTCCAGTAGTCTTTGTAAGTCCGCATGTTCTAGTCCGCTTGCCGGGATGTAAATCGATATTATGGTTACTTTTTGACCTCTCTTGTATACATTAATAGCTGTTATTTCAGAACCGCCCGCTGTCAGGTTTGGCACTTGCTCGTGTCTGATGTAAGACTTAATCAAAATCGCAGTGCCGCCCCATCCGCGTGCGTCCGTCTGTCTGTCGTTTCTGTAAACTTTGTAATTGTTCATATAGAGTCTGTCCGTAGGTTTTAAGTGTGTCTCGTTAATCAGTACTATGTCCAGATCGTATTTTGTTATCGTCTGTCTCAGTTCGTCAATGTTGTTTTTAAGTCCATTAGAATTGAAATGCATTATTTGTAAGTCTTGCGATTGGTTTATGGTGATGATGTAAGAAAGTTCAAAATTGTTGTGTATTTGTCGTTATAAGTCATGTTTGTGTTTAGTGTTTTTGTCAGTTTGTATAGCTCACTGAAAATTTGCTTTACCTGGGGATCCGCAAATAGCTTCCTGATCTCGCCCATAGCAGTAAAGAGTCCTTCCGGAGTGTTGAGATCTGGATCGGGTTGGCTGCAGGCAGGCCGTGTTGGTGGTTGCGATAGTGCAGGCCGGATCTGTGATGATACAGGCTGAACCATTGTTCGTGAGGACTGGACCATTGATCTGTATGGTGACGATGGGATAGGGAGTTGAGGATATTCAGGTCGGACGTTGGGACCATTGTTGGTGGAGTTTACAACTGACGAGAAGCTCCTCGTCAGTGGCACTGGTGTTGGTGCTGGTCTATACGCTTGTCTTCTCCTGAGAGCGTCGCTTTCCTTCTTTTCCTTGTAGTTTATAAGAGCGCTGCATTTGGAATAATTTGCCGGGTGTTCGCTTTTGCAATTGACACACATCGGTGCCTCATGTGGTAGTTTCTGGCACGCTCCTGGCGCGTGCACATTGAGGCACTTTATACACCTGTACTTTAGGTCACAGGTGTACGATGTGTGACCAAAGTTCAAACATTTGTGGCACTGCAGCGCTCTATTCTGCGGCCTATAGGCCTCCCAGGAGAAGATATGTCCCCCAATATTCGTAATTTGTTTTAGCTCCGACATGTCCTGATTTTTATCCACTACCACTATGTATATGGGCAGCTTATGTTGACTGCCATCTGGTTGTTTCCTTTTTATTTGAATCACCTGTTTAATTTTGGCTCCTTTCAGCTGCAAGTCTTCGCAGATCTCTGCCTCAGATGTTGATGGATGGAGCCCAGTTATTGTGATTTTTTTACACAAGTTTTGCTGCATGGAGTAAGTATAAAAAGGGTAGTTACATTCGCGCAGAATGTTTTTGATGTCTTCATGGTCCGAAATTGAATCTGTGAAGATTTTATGCAAATTCGTTTTTATAAACTGATATCGGAAATTTATTTTTGTTGTCTCCCGTATGTAGCGAATAGTCTTTAGTTCCAATTCTGCCTTTAATATAATGGGAGGTATTTTTTCCTCGCTCGACTGGGTTTTTTTCAGTGGTGCTGCCTGTATGCCTGAGGAGGACGGTTGCGGTTCGACAGTAATTTTTTCCGGTTCTTTGTTCTTTTTTGCCCTCTTACGGCGTGTCACCTTCTTATAGTCCTCAATTTCCCTATCGGAGTCCATGTCTGTTCTATCTGATAAAGCATTATATTTATTTTTCAGTGCGCCGCTTGTCTGCACTTCCATTTCATGATTTTTCGACATCTTGTATTTTTTCCCAGGCGCCCGCCTGGGAAAATCTCTGTTTTCTTCGGTTTCTTCCGCACTGATTTTAATGTTTACCACGTTCACCTTTAAAATTTGGACAGATATAATAATATATATCTAACTTGTAAGTATTAAGCACGGTGCCTTTAAAAAGGCAAGATTTAGAATCAATTCCGGACTTAATACTTATTACACAAAAACACTGACACTTCACTGAAAAACAAATGACAATCGAATCGAGGAACTGAGAGGTTTATTAAATATTATTTTCCCTTTAAAATTTTGACAGATATAATAATATATATCCAACTTGTAAGTATTAAGCCCGGTGCCTTTAGAAAGGCAAGATTTAGAATCAATTCCGGACTTAAAACTTATTTCACAAAAATTCTATTGACCTATCACATTCGTTATACAACATTATGACAACCCGATTCACATGAATTGTATTTTACGTCATTGTCTTTTAATGATATGTTTTGTACCTATATGTATCTTTTATAATAGCCAATAGTGTTTTATAATATGTGCGTAATCGTAAAAATGTCTAAAACGTATTAGATTTTTGTTCCTGTATGATGCCTATAAACAAAAATTATATTTATATGAATGAAAACCAGGATCCCTCAAAGGGTCTACATCTTTTTGTATAACAACAAAAAGACTAACTTGTAATATATTCAACTTTACAAAATATTCCCAAAAGCGTAGTTTATTTTTCCCTCGGGCTGTGTTTCTTTTCGTTTAGACCGGGCGTAATGCCCCTTTCAAACAAAAGCTCTCGGGACGATCATATTAGTTGTAACGACATAAGAAAGTTTTTGCCGCGATTTTATTGAGAGTAAAATCAAGACATTTTCTCTGCTCCAGTGCGTAAGCGTTACTACGTGTTACGGGCACCGATAACGACATCATACCATCGTACCTACAAAGAGCGCGCGCCATCAGAAGCAGTGAGAGTGCGAGATTCTTTCCAGTTTAAAAGCCACAGACGTCTGCCTAGTGGACCGACTCCGCAGGTGCGTTTGCGTAAATTCTCTTGTAGTATTAGGCTGGGTTCACATTTCGGAGGCCAATAGAAAATATGAAAAACAACTAGTGGTACATGACATTGTGCCTTAAGGACAATTGCTGGAAGAATTTTTTCAAAAGATTAACATTTTTGAAAAAATTTACTCTGAAATATTAGATTTTTGAGAAACTATAAATTTTTGACAAAAACTTACTTTTTTTTTTTAAAAAAAGACCGAAAAATTTATTTTGAAATATTTTGGAAATTCTGAACTTTTTTTCAACGCAATCGTACTACTTTAACTGCATAGAGACGAAATATCGAAGCGCGTAAGCGCCGCATCGCCGTCTAACGGATAAATATTGGTACGCAACCCATAGGAATGTAAACAAAATTTATACTTATTATTAAAATCTCTATAAAATATCTGATAATTTGATGTTCATATGTCTAATGATCATTTTTGACCGCCAAATGGCATTTTTTTTTTACTTTTTTTTATTATATCTCCGAAACCGCTAGACCTGCCTTCATGAAAATTTGATCAATTCTTCATCTTGTCAATATAAGTAAAATGTTTTTTGAATTATTAAAATCGGACGCTCCGTTCTCTTATAAACTGAGTTACCATCTTTGGCACTTTTTGCCCCGTATCTTCGGAAGACCTGCCTTCGCCAAAAACTATTCAGCACGTCTCCTTATCAATACGAATCGAATGTTCTTTTAATTATTCAAATCGGTTGATCGGTGTTCCCGAAATTGTCGACGAAAATTTGTATTCAGACACACACACACGCACACACACACACATACATCCATTTTTTCAAAGGTATGCCAAAATATTCAGAAACCTTTGAAACGTAAAGATATATAAAAATTTTCATTTTCGATTTTTTTGCGATTACTATAACTTGCTCTACGGGAAGTTAACTAGTGGTACATGGCATTGTGCTTTAAGGAAAATTGCTAAAACTTCCGTATAGTAATTAAATATTTGCAAAGTAAAAATAATTAAGAAATATGCTTTTTCAATCACTCTAATCGGATGAGCCGTACTCTCAAAACTGCTACTTTTGCACTGTTTGCTCCGTATCTCCGAAACCGCTGTGCCTACATTTTCAAAATGTTTAGAAGACTTTGAAGCGTAAAGATATATAAAAATTCTAACTTTTGATTTTTTTGCGATTACTATAACTTACCGTACAGGAAGTTAAGAACTCTACAATTATACTACCTAGACATTCATTTGATTTGTTCTTATCAAATTTATTTAAACCGCTGGTTTTCTCGCTGGTAATCTGGAGTATTGCTTACATCTATAGTATATAGGTAAGCTAGGAGCTTGTTTTAACAGATTAATGAATATATCTTGAGATTTACTAACTGTATTTCTACGAAGTTAAGGCCTTAACTAATCCTCTATCAGATCAAGTAAAAATAATTAAAAACATAAACTTCTTCTTCGGGAAGTTAAAAATGACGGATTTGCACAGTTTTGTATATTACTTCGGCCTGCGAAAGTAGCTATGTTTGACAATATTATGCAGGATGGTTTACATACCCTATATAAACAAAATAATTGTTTATTATTGTTCAAGTTCTTAATGTCTGTTACTACTTACCCTTATTACAAATAGCCCCTTGCTGCTAAATTTACGCGTTCTTTCATTGTTCGTATAATGCCTTCTTTTTCTGCTTCTTTAAAATTCACTAGTTTGAATAAACAGTTTCTTTCAATTAAGTTTTTACATAGTGGAGTTAATTAAAATAATCGTAAAATCTTAGTAACTATTTTTTTCATAAATGAAGACTATACACTTGTGAATTTTTTGAAAATGGATAATGAGGCGTATAATGAGTAGTATTATAACGTATTTTATGCTTTCTATTGATCATGCTATATGGATGTTTTATATAGTATGCCTTTATTATTATATTTATTCTGTACAATGATGATATTTCAGCAACCTTTGACAAGTGACATTTTATTAACATTTTCAATTATTTCATACCCATAAAATTAATTTTAAAATAGATAAATAGGCAAAATGCTTGAGAAATTTATTATTTTAATATTTTATAAATGATGCTATTTGGATATTTTAA
>NW_020539725.1:31923022-31953278 GCF_003426905.1 Ctenocephalides felis | reverse complement strand
AAAAACGAAAGGACAGACGAAGATTGATATGCTAACACTTCACATTTGGCTACAAATGTCTAATTTTAATTAGAGTTCGAGGAATTTAGAGCAACATGCTACAAAATGCTGTAAAAAACTTAGAATACATCTATCGTTTTCCTCATTCAAAACTGTGTGAACGGATATGGAAGGCTGCTTAGCTTTGTGTACATGCACATTCCTCACAAAAGCCAATGAATGCAAAAGAAATACAATACAAATTCGCGCTTTTGTGTATTTTTTGTTATGTTTTTACTCTTATTTTTCCATCTTATCTGTTCTCCTCCGTTTCATCTCGTTTTGTAGTATTTGCTGAAAATATTAGATCGTTCAACATATAATATTTTATTTCCATAACATCGTTTCTTTGTAACAGCGGCTTGCTGTGTACTTTCTGCAATATGCAAATAATCCTGCAAATAATAATTCTTTACTCGGGTTAAATATGTACATGAACATTATAAAGAAAGCTTTCCGCTTATTCGCATTGTATATATACGTCTTTATATACAAGATATGAAGCAGTGCTGTATTACCTCCTAAAATTATCTTTAATCTTGACGATTATTCACTCCAATTGATTTGTTTTTTTTTGTTAAAATTCCAATAACACGTAATTTTATTTATATTATATTGTGACATTGGTATTAAAATTATATTTTATATTATATTATTGCATTTTTGCTGATTTTTATTATAGCAATCAGAAATACAATAATAAGTTCTATGAGCTAAACTGTACACTAAAATAATTATATTTGCTGATTGTATTCAAAATTTAATTTAAGTTTCGTTTAATTTCAAATTAAACATTTAAATTTTTTTTTAAATAATTTGTGAAAACGTATGGATTTATTTTTTCCTGAATAATGGGACAGATAGCTCTATATAATGTATATTATAATATTAATACACTTGTTTTATTATATTATAAAATTTAAATTTACACAAAAGTTACGAAGTCACATATCAGAAAGAAAATGGTTTAATTAAATATTGATGTCAATAATATTTTCATTTAATTTTATTCCACATCCATGAAAGTTTTAATAACACATCTTGAAAATTTTATGAAAAACTACGAAATTAAATTGGTTGGACAATGAAGTGGACTTTCAAATGTAGAATAAGTTACCTTTGGAAATTTATCACTGCGTATTCAACATGCTGAAATTTGCTTTCTCGAGTTTTGCAAAGTTTTGAAAAGAGATCATGATTTAGTAGACACAGAAAATAAAGTGTATTTAACATAGGAAGACCCCCTGATATATCTTTGAATTATTATATCCACGTAGCAGGTTTTCTACCTTGATTCTATGTATGCCGTTGTATCACACGAACCTACTCTGGAGATTTATTAGAATTTTGCAAAGTTTCATGTAACAAAATTATAGTTATACAGGTAGGTAGTTCGCGATATCAATATAATATATCATAACTACATACATTTCAAGAATTTGCCAGTAGAAGTGGATCCTTAGAATTGAATCGTATGTGAAATGAAGCTAAATAATGTTTAAAGTCACTAAAAATATATCAGATTTTAAAGATGAATCTTACCTAAAAATAATTGTACACGTTATAAAACTAATAACTAATGTATTCTTAAAAATTATATTCAGATATCGAAAACTAAACAACAGTTCTGAAAATAAAAAAAAAAACTAATGAAAAAATACTTTCACTCAAAAATTATAAACGTTTCAGTTCATCCCGAACGAGCGATGCCTCTGGTTACACATGTTTTGCCCTCTACTTAAAAATAGTATCAAGCGATGCTCCTTTTGTTTGTTCTAACTATGTCACTTTATAACATTCAACTTTCGCTGCAATTAACTCTTTAGATTTCTAGTAGAGTTTGATACAGATATTGAATAAGTAACGTATTGATACCTTAATTGTCATTATTGTCTATTATATTGATACATTAATTTTTTTCTTAATTGAAAACTATTCATTTTGTCTATCTATTTTTAGCAAAGTTATTTCTAAAATGTTTAACAATTTAAAATTATCTTTTACTTTATGATTACTTTTCAAAACCCAAAGCTTCAACAATACATTTTACTACATAATTATGTTAAAACTACCTGCACCGCTATAAATCATTTCAAGTATAAATTTGAGTACCGACTTCGCAAAATCTCACTTCCCTATTATTTGACCGTCCGCAATTCCCACTAATTTATGGTCTTGTATACTGTACGATGTTATAAATATTTTCAAAAAATATATCTTCTTTAACTGTAGTAATAATATACAGGTAGAATATTCGTAGTCTTTCCGAAGAGTCGGATTTTAAGTTCACAATGACTTTCAAGTTTATAATGTGAAAACTAATTCGTGTAATAAGATTTACACATAATTTAGCATTGTATAATAACTTATGATAATTCGCAATGAGTTTATTGTACATGCAATTGGTGGATATGTTTTTTCATTACATTTTTGATTTTTTTTGCTCTTAATTAAGGATCATCAACAACACGAAATTTAACGTAGCAACTTCAAAAGTTGTTTGATATCAGTTCTTAGCACAACGTAACGCAACTTGTCCCATGGTAAAATACCACTTACACCTAGTTGTATAGATTTTTGCGTAATGGGAAAGGATCCTTTGCAATAAATCTTGTACAGCTGTATTACATGTACGAAGTAGACCGTAAATTTCCAATCTCTGCCTTTAAAACAAAAATACGAGGCAATCTACCCTCACATATATCTCGACCAACAAAACCAAATAATTTTCATTTACAATTACGATCCAATTTGTTAAATTTATTACGGCTGATGCAATTAGCAATATTAAGTACTGTTGAGTGCTCAAACATAGATTGTATTCGCTTTCTCCGTAAGCTCATTTGTACTTGTTCAATTTCGATCGATATATTCGTCACAAGTTGTTCAATTCGATTTTAATTGGATTTTCTGGGATATCCAGATTAGGGTTACGATGTAGAACTTGGGAAGGAAATTGAAAAGAATATTGGATTTGGCATTTGGTTTTATGAAATATTAACGCAATCAAATATGGGTTTTGAGAGCTCCCAGGTTCGATACGCGTCACGGGCAGCCTGGTGTCAAGCAGTGGCGACATCGCTTTTGCCTTGGAAATATAGATAGCAATATACTTCGAAGTGAAAATAGACATCACCCCCCATTGCTGCAACAATAAAAAAATATCTCTATTGCAGAAATTGTAATAGAGATCATTACGTGAAGATAGGACAACTGTTTGGGTTGCCATCTATAAACGTAATTAGTTGAGTTAATTAATCACAACAGCTCGTAGAATATTTAAGGTCTAACTTCATGACTATTAATACATTTATTCCAACAGAATAATAAAATTAACAACTCCATTTCCAATATTTCCATTTCAAAACACAAATTAAAGGGGTGCGGGGGGCACACAGGTACATGATCGCGCGTTAAGTCTCGCCTGTGACGCACACGGCCACGGCGGGAGCAACCGTTTCCTGTTTTAGGCGCAAAATCACGGCGTCACTTAAATATCAGTGGAAGTAATTCTAGTATGTTTAAGTACTTACAATTGAGTGGCATTCAAAGATAAAAATAGTACTTGATTATTATCCGTAAAATGGTATAATATTATTAGATATTTTAAACAATGGTAGTAAATACCACCAAATTTTTACCCCCATTTTTCGTATTTTCTAGTCAAAGAATAAGAATCTTATGATGAATGCTCCAGCTGAGAGGGTGGATAGATAGTGATTTTTTTTGCAATATCTAAGAATATTTGTCAAACACACATGTACAGACATTCCAGATTGTGGATATGGCTACATATGTGTTCAATGCAGGTTATTTTGAAATGTCCGGTACTAGGTGCCACTTTTTAAAAACATATTATTTGTTACCATAGTTTGATTGATAGTATTATTTTCCAGCGAAAGTTGCGTTTTTGCTTTTTCCCTTAACATCAAGTATTTTAAATGCGTAATACACTGTTGATGTAAGGTCGATTATCACTATTTTCACTACCTAAATTATTTTTTAAGGTGAATGGAGTTTTTTTAATTAGTTAATAAGCTTCAAAGCTGATTTATTTAGTACATTACCGTAAATCCACATGCTTTTCCTAAAATAAAGTTCTAACGAGACCATTTTAACCAGTTCAATTTAGCCTAATTACCTGACGGTTAATTTCACTCCGCAACGCGTTAACGCGACCATCTTGCGCTAAATCATGCGTTGATAGACTAATTAAAACTTTGAGACGACATCAGAGATTTCTATCGCGTACAGCAAAATATACGGCAAGATCAGATACGAAGTTTGTTTGTCGGCGACGGCATTAAACGCATGTCAAGCAACGCAAAACACGAACTAATTTAGCCAGACGATGTTTACGTGAATCCGCTACGACCCGAACTCAAAAGAAGCTAGTTTTAGGCGATGACATATTCCACGTGACGGAATGAGGAGCCAATTTTCGGATACAATAGATATGCTATGTAACGGGTCTATAGTTATATAAGTTGGTAGTTACGAACTGTCAAACAGCTATGTGACCAGGCGTTTTACACATAAAACCTAACCTTCAAAACGCTCAATTATCAAATAACAATTTTATTCTAAGTGCAACTTTCTGATGTCTCTTTGATAACACATATGCCAAGGTAGGTTTTAAATGTAAAACGCCTCATCGCGAAGCAAATATATAGCCTTTTGGCAGTTCGTGATTACCAGTTCATACGACTATAGACTTGTTATACAGCATTATCAGAACATTTCTATTTTATCCGAAAATTGGCCCCTAAGGGGCATACCATCAAAGTTCCTAAAATATCCGTTACAGATTCATTCATCATTGTGTATGCAGAATTTTCACGGTGCAAATTAATGTTTTCTATCGTAACTATATGATATTATGATTACCATTAAATAATCTTACATTTACTCAAAAATTGGGTGAATCGAATGGGCTACTGCCAAGTCAGCCATGGTGGTCATTTGACCGAAATTATTTATCATAAATAAATGTCATGAATCAACCTATTAAATAAATGTTCAACCATTGAAAAATATTGAGCCGTTTTCATTTTATAGCAAAATTTAATTTCAATTTTTAAATGGGCCACCCTTATAATAGTTTCTGAATTAAGGTAGCATATTTTGAGATTTTGGTGAAAAAACTATCCCAGTATGGATTCATGCATACCTTCACCTAATTGTATTAAGCATATATTCACAAATCTACAAAATTTTATTATACGGTTCACGCAAAATTACAAATGAAGAAGTTCTGATAAAAGTGGGCGAAGAAAGGACTTTACTGAGCACGATCTTGAAAAGAAAAGGAAACTGGATCGGACCCGTTCTGAAAATAGAGTGCCACCTACACGACGTCGTCGAAGGCAATGTAGAAGGAGTGAAAGAATTGACAAGAAGAAGAATGCAGGTGGTTGATGGCGAGAAGAGCAAATACAGAAAACTGAAGGCTGAAACACAGGACCAGGAAGCGTGGAAGCAGAAGTTTTGAAATGAAAATTCATAAAAACAAATGTAAAGTGATTAATGGTCATTAATTAATAGTAATAAAACGGCAAGGGAATAATAAACAACGGAGGGGAAGAAAATTATTGGTTTTGTGGTGCTCTCATACCATGAACCTGCCTTATGGATACTGTGCAATTTTTAAATAAGACATTTTGTTTACTAATTGACCATTCGGTTCGAATGGATCAAAAAGTATGTTGTTAAGAGATAGATTAAAAGTGTGTAAGAAGTCCGTGATCCATCAGGATGCTGCCGAACTCTTTTAAAACACTTGCACTTTGTTTATATTGTCGAAGGACCAGATATATTTAGTTAGTGGCTATATCAGACCGATTGAGAATCATAAAAAATAAAAGATAATAAATAAATGTTTAATTGTTGTATATTTAAATGTAACGATTTATAGACTTATAGATGATATGTTTATTAAATGAGATTTAGATATTATCCTTTGAGTGCTGATTAAAACTGATGTTAGTTATGTGAAATTTGAGTCAATACTAAATTATAAAGATTTTTCAATTTTATATATTTTTCTGATTGGCCATTTTGTGGAATTAACGACATCCCATTACAATTTTGGATCCAATCAGTAGCTATTCGAGTACACTGCTATATGTATTAACTATTATTATTGTACGGCTCACAACATATTTTACTATGATTTTCTTGGTCTTTACAATTTATGAACAAACGACGACGACTGAATCGTGCCGTATCGTGTAACTTGTATTATCCTTGTGACGTTTGACAAGACATGAATCGACCATAGTTGTCTCTTGAAGAATTTATGAGTTCTGTACAAAGTTTTCCCAGCTCGCCGCAAACACGTTAGGGCGACGGGCAGTACGCGACGTGTCAGAGCTATTATTACTGGATGGCGGAGACATGATACAAGGCCCGAGCACGCTAGCAAATTACAATATAGTTTCTGGGATAATAACTACAACAATGAATAGATTAATGGCATAGGGATGAGATAGAGGTACTCATTGATCGATATGGAATGGATATCGATATTCAAACTCAGATAAAAACAGTTTTTTATTACCGAATTGTCGTAAATGAAAGCTGCTATTTCATTTGTTAACTTCCCGTAGGGTAGTTATAGTAATGGGCCGAAAATCGAAAATGAAATTTTTTGCATTTCTCGACGTTTTGAAGGTTTCTGAATATTTTGGCATATCTCAGAAAAAATTGATGTCTGTGTGTGTGTTTGTGTGTCCGCATTTTTCGTTCACGTTTTCGGGCACACGGATCAACCGATTTGAATGGTTCAAAAAACATTCGATTCCTATTGACATGGAGATATGCTTATTAGTTTTTGGCAAAGGCAGGTCCAGCCGTTACGCAGATAAAAGGCAAAGAGTGCAAAAAATAGAAATCGAGTTTTTAAGAGAACGGAGCATCCGATTTGAATCATCTAAAAACATTCAGTTAGTAATTAGTAACGCAGGCTCAGCCATTTCGAAGATACAGAGCTAAATTTACAACAAATGGCAGTTTTTGAGAGAAATAAGCATTCGAATTAAATGATTCAAAATATCAATTTGTGTTGACAAAACAATTACTCTTGGAAAAAAATTGTATATCAAAAATAATTCAGATTTCAATTTTAATTCTGACCAAAGGTTTAAAGCTCACTTATATACTTTAAATGAATATTTTTGACTATGTGATTCAGTTCATATAATTTTTATACATATTAGACAATGTTAGAGTAAAATAATCAATTTGAAAACATTTAGCACAATTATATACAGTACGACAACTAGTATCAGCTTAATCTTTCTTCTAATAGATCGGATTTCTCAATATATTCTAGAAAAAATCAAATATTTTATTTATCTCAGGGATTTAGAGGAGAGACACTGAAATTTTTGGTAAATTTATTTTTCTAGCTAAAGATATCACCTAATGGATTTGATAGCTGGAACAAATTATTTAAAATTTCATTATTTATTGGGCCTGCCCGATTGTAAATGGTTGGAGCTATAGGATTTGCATCAGAAGTCGCCACGAGCAGACTTCAGATCAAGCAGTAGTGACATCGGTTTTCACATTTAAATATAGATGGCAAAGGTTTGCAAGTGAAAATAGTTCTTATTTGACATTGCTGCATTAATAAAAAATTATCAAAATTACAATAAAATCACATAAATTTAGGACAACCGTTTGGTTGCCATCTATAAAATCATCACATTTTATAGAACTCATAAGTTCTGATTGTAATGTAAAAAACAATTATTAAATATATTTGATTTTTTTTTCTCACGAAATTCAATTGATGATAAAAATATACTAATGTACATATATAATCATAATTAATTGATAAGATAATATTTATATTTATGAACCAACCATACTAATTATTATTTTTTTTGTTTCAGGTAAGTGACCAAAAGCTGTAAAGTACTATTAATGTAGAAATTTACTGACATTAGGAATACCATTATGGTAAGTTACTAACAGAATAGTGTTTTTAAATTAACATGTTTGAAAATATTATGTGACTAAAACATCATTTAAAAAATCTTTTTTATATTTATTTGGTCTTATGAACTAGTCACTAGTTCATAAGGCCAAATAAATATGAAAAAGATTTTTACTAGTTACTAGTGCTTTAGCCAGAAAAAGCCTTGATGTCGGCGAAGTGAACAAAAATTTTTATACGTATAGTATGTTTTCTGTATTTTTATCCATATATTACTACCATAATACTTTTCGCAATTGAAGATTATCAGAAATTTAAACCGAGTAGATTTATCTCTATGTCTATCCACCAACCGCCAAGAGTTAACTCTCATGCACCAATATATACGGACAGCAAATCCGCCTTGAAAAAGTATGATCAGTACTTAAACTTTGCAGTAGCACACAAAGCTTGTGTTTTGAAAGGAATGATGGATAAATAGGTTACAAAGTTGGTAGTTTTATGTGTAGTTGAAAAGTTTATATTGTTTCATACTTTCTGGAAAAACTATTTGTAATTGGATTTGCTCATGTACTCCACCATAATGTTATATTTCATGTTGAATATAACTTCAAAGTATAAAGACTGAAACGAACATTTGATATTTGTTATCTTATGCTTATTTACAACTTTCAGTTAAAATGTTGTATCCATTTTAATTGGTTTACTTTACCTAATTTTATCTTTCGAAGCTTTTAGCTTATTGGTTGTAGTACTTTTGGATATTTAAAAAAATCTATTTCCCCGTAAAATGCATGATCGATAAAGACAACCGAAATTGCTTATGTATATTTTCTAACATTACTTTTACGAATGGAGTAATTTGCGAGCTAAGAAAAATATCACAAAATCAGGAATTATGTAGCGTGAAGAAATGCAATTAGGGACATAAAAGGAAAAGTCTTTCAGAAATCATTAAAGAAATGTTCCCTAGCGAAATTGAAGCAAAGTTCCATGGTCGTCAATTTTGTTTGTGTTTGCCATCATGTTAACTTCATTTCGTTATGTTAACATATTTATTATGCGGTACGTATATGGAAATGAGTAAATAAAATGTTAACGGTAGTCTTAAAAAGTCGTAGCAAAGAAATAGAATTTTTGCAATTTTTAGATTACGTTGCCGGATGATAAAACTGCCGAAGTTTTTGTTGTTCTACGGAAAACTTGTTTATATCCGCGGTATCTGGTTTCATTGACGAGAAAATGATACTGTTAGGTGCATTTCCGATTTGAGCTACAAAACTACTTTATAGTACAAAAACTAATCTTATAATTTATTTACTTAGTATATTCTTTCTATTATTTTCATTGTATTACAATATCGAAAAATTAATTTGGAGAAAAAATGTTTACTTATCGAATCCCATCTATTGCAAAGTGTTAGTTTCAATCGATAATTTCAGTTTCTACATTTTGTGAACTCTTTTTGAATCTAATTCATGTAAAATATATGCTATTACAGTATATTTTAAAGGATATTTAAAGATGATTTTATTAAATAATATTCACTAATAAATTTTAATTATACAGGGTATACCAAACCTTGACGCCAAGCCTAAACAGGGTGATAGTATATGGACATTAACAGTCCTGAAATAATTAGAAAAAAAAAAAAAATTCACGATGTTTGGAAATTATGAGCTTTTAGGTGCAACCTGGAGCTTTGGTGAAATTGACCATTTTTTGATTATTGAGGTTAATTTTGTTCATTTAAACTTAGGAATTGTCATTGTAAATTGGGGCCGTTAAAGTATTACGTAAGCACTATAAGGGGGCGGGGGGTTATGGATTTGCTTATTTTGGGTTGACATGGGAGACAGGGGAGCCTGGATGATGATTACGTCATAGGTAGTATTCTTATTTTTTTTACCGAATGGCAACCTTACATTGTCTTTGCCAGTATCAAAAATTTAAAATAAGTTTGTTATGTTCGTAAGATTATAATAATTTTGTTACCCAATGTTGAATGCCATATCAGTAAAATCTCTACATCCTAAACCCATTTTCTCATTTTTAAAGTTATAATTATAACTTAATAATTACAATTTTTAAAAAAACAATACATTAATTGCAAAATGTTTACGTAAGCATCGGGGTAGGGGGTAAATAATTGTAATGAATCTGCTTACGTAATATAAAAGCTGAAGTAAATGCATAAATGCCATCGGGATTGTAAAATGGTAAAATACTTGATAATTTTATTTTGAAAAATTTCGAGTAAAAAAGTAATTCCTAAAAATAACATTTTTATTAGTGCATTTTACTAGCAAAAGGTCAATACTATCACCCCGTTGTGGCTTTACATCAAGGTGTGCGACATCCTGTATATTTATTTATATATATATATATATATATATATATATATATATGCTGCAAATACTTTTTCGATTAATATATTAATTTCCAATACATTTGGTTAGGTTCATCTATAAACCTTGTTCATTATTATTTCTATATGGGTATAATATATATATATATATATTTATATATATATATAAATATATATATACATATATATAAATATATATTTCTGTAAAAAGTAAGGTACAGTACTAAAACACTGTTTTTCTTTTCAAAATAATCCACCCGTTTCTATGCGCCAAGCACTTCTGATAAATTCTATAAGTCAACTTCTTGGATTTAATCCATTTTAGAAGTCAGTTAATTTAATTTTATATAACAAACTTTATACAAATCGGATAACAAGACCTATTTAAAAAGAAAAGCTCGTAACCTTAACTAGGCCGTAGAGAAAATATCAGTCTGCCGTAATGGCGTCTACAGTGTCAACACGTCGTTGGGATAAGTAAGCCATCCGAACTTTAAATTGGTAGAATTGCGTTCATTACGCAAGTTTTGTGATCTCAACGTAGACATCAAGTTTCGGTGCGAGCTTCCGCTTCTTAACTTTGTAAATCGCGGAGGTAGAATGAGAGAAGACCGTACGCATTTTACCGCAAAGAACTTATAATATAACCGGCAAGTTACAAATGCTCGTTCTGTATAGCGTCAATAAGGACAGACACAATATTTTTGCTTTATTGATTCATCTAAGTTTGCAAAATAACATGTTATTCAAAAATATGATGCAATTTTATGACTTCGTAAATTATATTTATGCAGGAACTTTTGAATATTGCTATATGGTTATTTTATGTAAGTTTGCATGAAGTTGGGAAGCACATCAAAATCACATTTAACGTCATCTAGAATAGTAATAAAATATTATTTTTTACAATATGTGATTTTGTTTGTTTTGGCCCAGATAATAATTTATTTTATATATTATTATGTAATTTTAATTGTAGTAATGTTTTGCTTTAATTTTCAATTTATAAATTTTTGATGTTATTGCTTTGTTCTTCACAAAGATTATGATGATACTAGTTCGTATAATAACAATAATAATGGTTAGAACTGCCTTAGGGTAGGTCCGGGAGCCGAGATAAATTCCAATTTAATTCCGAGAAGAATAGTGTGAGCGATTTTCCGTTGCCATTTTACATAGCAGTGGTCAAAATGGGCTGTATTCAATTAGAAACATATTTTTGATTTATATTTTTAAGTGAAAATTGATACAACTACTACATGATATCAGGTTACCCAGAGCGTGGTACGTCTACATTAGGCAGTACGAATTATTTTCTTTTAAGGACAATAATATAATAATAATGGGTAGTACTGCCCCAGGACATGTTCGTTAAGTTAAACTCCAACTAGAATCAGGAAGAATAGAGTCAAAGATTTTACAATGCATTTCACGCCGCAGTGACCGAAATGGGCCACTTTCAATCAAAAATATATTTCTGATCTATATTTTCGAGTAAAAATAGATATCTCGACGAGCAATAATATATTTATTATGTATTCATGGTTAATTAGGATAAAATATTTACAACTAGAATGCAAATGAGAATTCAATAAATTTAATTTATTTAAGGTAATTTAAAATAACCTTACAGTTATATTCTTTTTCTATTTCTGTACATGAGTTATTTAGTTTCAAAATATTGCATTAATAAATAATTAGTTTTTATGACATTACAGAATTTTCTCAATTTTGATTTCAGTAACTATTTTTTTGCATAATCCTTATCCTTTTCTATGTAGTCTAACCATTTGATCTCCTGTACAATCATGTTTTTTCATGTTTATTTATGATAATTTTATTCGTATAATTTCGCTAGTTCTACATTGCTATTTTAATAATTTAATTTTTATGGTTTTAACAGTATAACTTTCAACCTTGTGCAAATAGTTTGGGCTTGACTGTTGGTCTAATAGACTTCAATATGATGAGCTTGATGATGAATATTTTTTTAGTGTTCGTACGCTTGTTTCAGCTCTTTTTTTCAGAAACGAAAATCGTGCAGCTACTATGAATATTATAAAATTACTTTCCTTTAAGTATTAATTATAAATAAGCTTGACAAGAGCTTGAAATCATATTAATTATTATTGATTACGGCTTGCTTATGAATAAATATCAATAATAAAAAAATATAGATATAAATAAATTAGTTAAAAATTAATCTGCTGAATGAATGTTCTACATTTTTTCAATTTACCTAAAAATCAAGTGACGGTGAATTCTTAACAAAATTTTCTCTTCAGATACACAAACCCCTATCCCTGCTCAAGAAAAAAATCCCAGCTAACGAGTGACGATGACTGCGTAATTAACCTCCTCGTTTAGATGTGCAACAGTCAAGTGCCTTCTAAATGTGTTTCCCCCGTCGACTGGGGAGGATGAATTGCAATCTATTCCGCCATTCTTACTGCCTCCCAGGTAATGTTGGCTCATTTCATCGAGAAGAACAAGTAAAAGGATCGTAGTTAGAAGCGCGCGTTAGAACGGCTGGGTGGTGATGAGACGGCGCTGACGCCAATTGGCTGCGGGCCAAGCACGCACCAAAAGCGAACGATCTATTAGAGGCGAAGTCGCGCAGATAGCTTGCGAGGGAAAACTTAGATGAAAACCCAGTTAGGATGGAACTTTTCAACTAATTCGGGGAAACTTATTTGTAACGTATTTATTCGATGGTTATATATGTTAAATGAAACAAGTTTTAGCAATTGAGAATAGATCTTGGGAATTGAAGTCTAAATCTTTACTCCAATGGGTAATGTAAAATACATCAAGTTGCATTCAGTATTAGTACATTAAGAGATTTGTATGCTGAATCCAAATAAAAGCTAGTTGTGGATTACACAAGTGAGTCTTTTCGATAGATATTAACTAGATAAATTCTTAAATTTTTAATTAGCTCATCGTACACATCATTTTATAAAGACTAAAATATTAATAGCAGCATAATGATTAATTTAAAATTTTTATGTGAAGGGTAAATATCAAATAAATAATATATTACTAATAAGAGTAAATAATAAGTGTTTTCATACGCATGTACTGTGCATAATACTAAGTTGGTTGAAATAATACATTAATCAAATCAATCTACCTACAAATTTAAAATAACCAAGTCAACATAATATTTTATGCGTTGTTTTATGTTGAGACAAATACCATTCACAGCAATATCGAAATTATTAATAATAGAAATCCTGAACCTAAAAAAATATTGAGTCTAAAAACTCCAGAAACCGAATCGATAATAATCATTCTAAACCTTTAGCTTTACAAAATTTCTGCATAGTAAAAAAACATTTTCGTCAACAATAATGTTTATCATTATTACTATTTCCTTGCTTTTTTAAAATATCATTTTTATTGATACCGATGATTATTGATATATACATTGTTTATCTGGTCCCTTTTGTATGCCAGTATGCCTGATATGTATGCATTTTACTAAATTAAGAATGAATATTGCAACATGCTAATTACCAGCTTTAATTAAGTTAAAACATGACTTAATTAAGTTTGAACGATGTTCTAATACGTTTTTATTGCTTTGCCTTTATTATGGTTCCGATCGCATTTTTCTTTGTAATTTTTTTCAACAAAGACGAAACCGATTGGGACTAAGAACTGGGCCATATATTAATTCTTATAAATGTTCTTGGCCACCAAGAAAACTCCAAAAATCTATAAATTTCTTTCTGACATCGCACGGAATCCCTCGCACGTTTTAATTGATTCGCTTCACACGAGCAAAACAATCCCAGGCGATTCGATTGAGACATTAACATTCTCTCGACGAGTTCGTGTAGCCCGAACATTATCGTTTCATATCGCGTCAAACAAACCTATATAATACAATTTTTATTCTTTCTGCATCATTCAGTCTAGCTGTCGAGTTTGAGAAAAGATATTCGTGGTTTTGCAACATTTAGTTTTTTGTAATGGACATAATGGCGGATTAACTATCTGCCTAACTATGAAGTTTTAAATTCTTACTTTATAATAGCTGTACCCGATCACACTTTCTGTGCTATACCTATTTAAGTAAAAATGTAAACAAAAATGGGGTTCTGTTAGATCTAGTGATTGTTTGTTGAGCGGTATTAGATGCATCATCGAGGGAAATATCCCATTCAGCATCCCAACATACAGTGGCATCGGAAGCAAATTTTTGATGGGTGGGCTAGTTTTTTTTTGATAGACAGGCAGTGGGCTCGTTTTTTTTAGACACATTAGGCCATATCATTTTTTGAGATTGGACTCAAGCCCACCCAGCCCACTCGGTTCCGACGCCACTGCCAATATATAATATGAATTTATAAGCGTATTAGTATTTTTTGACTTTCAATAAATATACTGTGAAAACCAAACATCATATATCACATCATAATACATCATTTTTCAAAACAAATCATCTGTCTCCTTTCACCTCACAGGGGACAAACACACTCAATGTAATTAATTATATGGGGTTTTTCCGGAATAAAAGCTGCACTTTATTCCCAATGCCAAATACAAATTTCATGGGCACATATTTACAAAGAATTTACCTAAATATTTATCAGCAAGGTTGGAATAACTATTAATTTCTTTTCTTTCATTCTTGTAAAATTACATTTTTAACTTAATATACATTTTTATTCACTATTATCTTATCTTTTACACCGTTGCTAGTATAAAGCAGTTGGATCTTTTTACCCCAACCACATGTAAGCTTTTATGGAAGTTATATAAATATTATACTGAATCTAAATTTTGTGTGATATGAATTTACTTAATGCATTATTTTAAGATAGTTTGCTAACTCCTCTTTGAATAACGCTTCATTTGGAGAGAGCCGTGAAAAGTTGGAAATCCTTCGTAATGATTTAATTCAATAAACACGAACTGAGGAGAATTTTATCCTAAGGTTCCGTAATTAACTCGCAATGTAATGTTTTGATTGCATGGCGGATTAAGTACGACAGATAAGAAAAAAAGTGTGCTTAAGAAGTTCGTAATAAATTAAATCTTTTATCTGAATTTGATCAGTATACTTTATACAAGAAAATATAAAGTTGCCGCTTATTTTATTAGTTTAGTCGTGTTATAATATTTAAAAAGAATTACCGTAGAAAATTGTTTGTTAGTAGTAGACAACTTTGAGAATTTGCATTGAACTCTTGTTTTTTTTTAAGTAAATGCTTTTTATATTTAATGCAAAAAATATGCCAAAACATTTTGAGAGTACGTATAAATTATTTAATTTTCTTAGTGTTTCTAAAAGAACCACATTTTCCTTTTTTATACTCATCAAACAAATGATCAAACAAATCAAACTAATTTCAATTGATAAAATGAGAATTTTAAACGACATGTAGATAATTTTTGATTTCAATCAGTAATTGTTAATGAGAATATTAATTGCTAAAATGATATTTGCTATTGCTAATAACTCCAAAGATCATATTAATGATGAAGCTTTATTTTTGTTAAGGTTAGTCTTAAAATACTGCTTAATGTAAAATCATATTGCATAAAATTCTAGTAGATCTAAAATAATAAAATATTCAATTATATCAAAATTAGTACTTTAGTGTTATGCTACAATCATAGCCTATAAAATTAGCTATTGTTGGACTAACAATCAAAGATCATCACATTGGGAATTGGGAAAATATTATATTTTAGTGTAAAAATGTTCGAAATATACGTAGACTTATTCATTTTAACAACACATTTCATAGTAAAGTATACTGCCAAATAGTAGTTACTCATTTTGCCAACAAATAATTCTGAAAGTGCAATTAGAAGTAGTAGGGTTTGTCTTTTATTTATTTGGGAATTTGTTGTGCTGTTTCAATAAATTTGAGATATGGTGTTTAACATCTTAGGCCATTTAAATTCGAGCTTAATTAATCTTTATTATTATACTACCAGTTACACATCCACTTCATAAAAACAACTGTTTATGCAATAAAAAAAACTGTGTTCATGTAATAATTGCTGACATATAATCGCTGATCATAATTATATAGCTCGCTTTTTGTCCAATTAATTATATTACTCACACTGGCGAGAGAGAATATGCTTGTTAGTTTCTCCCAAATTGCGCAAGATTATGCACAGTTCTTATCGCAATTAAGCTCAAGCTGTTTCATAAATTGTACTTCTGCTAAAATAAGAAATTCCATAAAAAGACATCAACTCGGTGCCGCCTCCGCCCGCACTTAAGATAAAAGAAAACTCTCGCTGTGAGAAATTAGGCGAATTATAAAAGAACACGGAAGAAAAAGCATTTGTAATAAGTGAGCATTACAAATGCCGCGCCGATGACTGCGCAAAGAAATAAAGTATTTTTCATCCGCGATGAGATATTACAATAGCGAATTTATATCCATCAATTTTTACGGATTAGAAGATTACTGGAAAAATTATCGGAGCTGGAATTACAGTGGAAATCGGGGATGATTGAACTTCTGAACTTGCGGTTGCGATTGGAAATTGTGGACTGCGTGATCATTATGTAAAAAATTAGAGAAAATATTTCAAGGTCAATTTAAGAAAATATACAAGGATTGTTTTTTTATGAAATAGTTTGTGACTAGCAATTGGAGATATTTAAAAATTACCTAATCGTTAAATTAATTTATTTGAATAGCTTTTTTCATAATAACAAATTATATCTGCTCGAATTTATAGTTTGAGTTGAGAAATAAGTCCTAATATTCTAGTTTAATATCAGGGTTGTACTTTGACACCATAACCGCATTAATAAGTAAATATTGGAATATAAAAGTGTATGTATGTAATATGTATAATTCACTCCGGAGTTATCATTCCGATACAACTCTTCCCTCGGAGTGAATCCGTGTGGAGTTGTTTCACAGGGTTTATCATATCCAACTTCCCTAAACTGATACTAAATCTGTTAACATGTGCAGATATTTGCTTGAGGTTTTTTACTAATACAAAGATTTGATTTGAAAGAAGTGTTTTTTTCTTGTCTCACAGGCAGTTTTAGGACTTTTTAAGGAATATAATGTCTTAAAATGATGCTATTTTATATTCTATATTCAGTATACGATAATGTTTGTCCGCGTAAATGAGCTCTTTCAATCGTATACAACCAGCTAAAAATATTTAGTATTATTATATTATAACTTTTACACAAATGATGATATTATAATTGTGTAAAAGTAATAGTATGCTAATAAAACTACCTGATGAATAATTAATTCTCGAAAAGGAAATAATAAAAGAATGTGAGGTATTATTATTTTGTGAAAAATATTATACACAAAGATTTGTTCTTATTTCATATATAGGGTTCACTGCATTATTTTCATATAAAAATAAACATATTCAAAGAATTCTATATTTTCTTTTCAAAAATAATTACAAAATTGATTTTGATTTCCAAGTTGTTTGTCAATAGCAATTATTATAATAAAATGAACAAAAATGTTTGAACTATTTGTAAACTATTTTCAAAGTCTTAATAAATTCTTAGATATGTTACAGACACACTAGAGAACACATTTGTGTCAAGTATTATGTTTCAAAGTTGTCGGAGTTGTGGAGTTGTTAAGTGGACATTTACTTGAATTTGTATATAATTCTGATGTTACTACTTTTTGAGGTTTGTTTTATCTAACTCCAGGTGTATTTTTTATATTAATCGAGATATCTATTTAAACAATTCATAAATCATAAAAAATGTTACTTTAAGTAATTCGTTCAAGATCCTGTTGAAATACGTCTGTTGCAATATGCATTTTACCTATATAATATTAATACTGTAACTTATAACAATATTATAGAACAGGTTTTTGATTGCTATAATGATAATGCAATTATAACAATGTATTATATAACATTGTTCATTTTGTGCCAAATTGCCTATAGTGATAATATAATTTTTTTATGAGATATAAGTCAAGTGCCGCTGTGGTGTTAAAATATGTGAATTGCACACTACCTAAAATTTTGTAATAAAAATATTTGTTAATTGATTCTCATTTACTATCAAAAATTAGATTCATTGACTTTGATTCGGCATATAATAATAAGAAAAACTAATTTAAAATTCTTTATATGAGAACGTGACTCCAGGGTCTAAAATTTGTTGCTTTATCATAACATTATACCTCTTGGGAAATAAGTATTATTTCCGATATCGGAATGCCTTGGTAATTCTTATATATCAAATATTTGCTGTTGCTTTCATAAAATGCGATGAAACTCATTCATGAAGAGTGTATTAAATACGTGTGCCACCATACTATTAGAAAGTCGTATATATATGAAAGATCGTAACTAACCGCTAAGGAGGGTGTTCCGCCACGTTTCCACTATTGTCTCTGGTGGTCCTTAGCGCCCGATGCCGTAGCGGGCTTTGAGCTGCGTCCCCGCAAGTTAAACACCCGGCCGCACCGAAGGGATTGTTAACCCCGTGAGAGTGCAAATACTCGCTAACAACTGTCAAGTGCGAGAGGGTTTAATGATATCCTTCATCTGGATCAGTATCACTTCTGCGCACAATGAGACCAAGAACCAGCAAAAGGCGGAGAAATCTATTTTGAAGAATTCACTTCAATAGAGGATTTGATTAATTAAATGCAGTTTTTATGAGAATAAATAATGAATTAATATATAAATATAAAATACATTGACGCAAAATAGTTACTCTTACATAAAAGAAATTCTTAAAGGTTATAGGCGCTTAGCCATAATTCTGCGCTTCTTTGAATTTTTTGTAAAATATCCAATAATAATTGTGTTGTTGTAATTGAAAATATACACAAGTGGACCTTTTTTAATTTCATCGACGACTTCTAATCTAAAGACCCACGTTGATTAGTTTTCCGCTATGACCTGCCACGTACAATTAATAAATATCCAAAGAGCAATTTTAAAAATTCAAAACGTATTTGAAAGGTATTAGTTGGAAACTGTACCTATAGATTAGTTTTGTTAATAATGTAGACTCACAAAAAAGTTATCTGTATTGGGGTGTGCGACATATGTTTTCCAATGTAGTTTTTACCGCCGAACACGAATCTAAAGTAAAAATTGGGGGTCAAATGGCTAAAATTGAAAAAAAAGACAAAATTTTCGAACTCTTCAAATCTTTTTTCTTGTGGACCTGTGTGATCATCCTCTCCCTAACTAACTAGTTGAAATTAGATGATTTTGATAGAAAGTTTTATGATGATAGAGTTTATGGTCTGAAAGAACATCTTAAAATATTATGGGTCAATAGCAAATTGTTTAGTTTTCAAAATTTATGAAAGTTAGAAATAATGGGCATCGGTTTTATGGTTGGAGCTAAAATTTGATTCATCGTCTACATTTATACATATATACGTTAACCGTACATAGAAGGCTCGCTCGTAGGTAAGTGGCTAGAACGACTGGACTTGGATCAGGGGTCCCGGGTTCGATTCCGCTTCGAGGAGCCTGTTATCAAGCAGTAGTGACAACGATTTTTACTTGGAAATATAGATAGCAATATGTTTCCAAGAGAAAACAGCCCTGATACGGCATTGCTGCACCAATAAAAAGTTATCACTATTACAATAATTGTAATAATAAAAATTCATCACATAGAGATGAGACAACTGTTATAAGTCTATTATAAAAAACAAAGTAGTTTGTAAGAAATTCATCACAACAGCTCATAGGACCCATAAGTACATTGAAATAGAATAATACTATTATTGTATCGATGTGGCTATATTTATTGACCGAAATGAATTATTCAACTGTTCTTCTGATTGTAACCTAAATAAATAAATATGAATTGCACCTGGGCAGAATTTGTATATAGGTTTGGTTTTATACTCGACTTATATTTTTGTAATAAAGGCATTATTATCATTATTTATGATACGCACTTATTAGTAATTAATACACGGTAATTGCAATTGAACATTATCTTTTGCGCAAGCCATTAATTATAGTGTTTACTGAAAGTCTTCAGACGACAACAAGCTAAGAACTATCGCAAACTTAATAAGAGATAAATACCACGACACTCATTACGAGTTTTTGCAGTTTCCGAGCAAAAACTGGAAGCTCATTTTGTTCACATACAAGATCCTCGAGTAGCGTTGAAGTGGCAAACACGAGCCATTCTAGAGGTCTTTCTACACTGGTGTCAAACTTTACATGACATATGAAGGGAAGTAATTCGATTCAGTGGTTTTAAGAGCTCATTAATTAATATTAATATTAATATTAATATTTATTTGAAAGAGTTTGATTCGTTTTTAAATTAGAGTATTATTTATTTAAAATTATATATTACTTGATAATATTATTAATTTCCAAACATGTTTGAAGTGTGCAATTTGAATTTTTGACTAGCATAAGATCTGTGAAATAAAATGACTGAATTTTTTCTACAGCTACTATGTTTTGGAGTTCAAACATGTGCCATGAAAACAAACTCCTTTTATATAAAACAATAATTATCCCAATCTGGACATACGGCATTGAGCTATGGGCGTGCGCAAGCAATTCAAATATAAAAAAAATATATAAGTACCGCAATCGAAAATTTTAAAATGTATTGTGAACGCACCCTGGTATGCTACAAATGACACCCTACATAAAGACCTAAAAATAAAAAACTATTGATGAGATGATATAAGAAAGGAGCAAAAAATACCACGAAAAACTACCAGGTTACCCAAACATTTATTTAAAAGAGTTAAGCGAGAAATATCCCACACGAAGATTGAAAAAAAATGGCCATACGATCTTAAATAAAATGTCAATAATAAAAAGAAAGAGAGATATCTCATAGGAGATAATCTCTTAAATGCATTAACACCAACATCATATTGTCTTAAAAATGTATTTTATTTTGATTGACAATAAAACTATGCAAAAAAAGCTACTATGTTTGTACAAACCGATTGAAATGCATATTTTCAAAGTTTGTACATCAAAATCCTGAAAATTCTTACATGATTTTGCAAAAAAATAATTTCGCAATTTCAAATAATTCATTGTGAAATTTCAATCCAAAATATGATAGAAGTTTGAGAGTCTCTTGACATAGATAGAAGATTCCGTGACTCTCCTGGGCGTGCCATCTAAGCACTTGGGTGTTATGTAAAGGTACCTTGATGCTGATATCCTTGATTGCGGTATCAGAAACGAGAGCAACCCTCGTTGAAATAAACCTTTTGTCTTTGTCCAAAAGACAATCACCGCAACTATTTGTTTGGAAGCATTCAAAGTCCATCATAAACACACGCTTAATTAGGTATGGGAAACACATTCCAATGGCCCTTATCTGCGGCAGATAGCGAAACTAATCAATATGTTGCTCCACCGACCCAATCTCATAGACGGCCGTTGGTTACTATTTATACCATTCAGGGGTAGTTCAAACTTGTGCGATAGTTTATGTGTACTACAATTTAACTATCTTGTATTAATCTATCTTCTCGGAACACACTATATGTGATGGATCTAATAGGATGTATATAATGGGATAGTAATACATACCCCGAATATGAATTGCATAACTGAAATTTAGTTGGGGTTTTAATACGCTGAGAACTTCGGTGGAAGTGAGAACATTGTATATCATAACTTTGGAATGTTTTGTAATATATGCAGTTTTCTATGATGCTCCGTAATAGTATTTTGCGAAATAGAGGAAATTATTCTGTACGAAACGGAATCGGATACTTTGTATTTTCTTAATGGTTTGTAATGTGAAGCATTTTATGTATTCATAAGCTAAATACCAACAGATAGATTTTATTTTCTCAAAAAACGCATTTTATACATCGACAATGTATGCTTTATTATCTAGAATAGATTCCACAAACATATTACAATCGTATTTTTTTTTTTCAAATAAATAAATTTAAGGCCAATTTCAAGATTAGAGTGTTATTAGACCATATTTTTTACAAATATGCTTTACCTCTACTGATCTATGAAGATAGTGATTTTAACTATAATATTTATATGTCGGAATGAAGTTGGAAACTTACTTCACTTTTTATAATACCGACAAAAATAAATTTTATATTATAAAAATAGTGTATAAGTTCTATAGTTTGAATTTTATGGATTCAGATAGAATGTTACAATATTAAAAAATTATTTTATTAATATCTTACATTCTTACATCTCACACAAAATGTATAAGGGTTTTCTGATTTGGTAATATTCATAGTTCATAACTACGAAAAACAATAAAGTATGTTACCATATTGATCTTTTATGCATGTTAAATATTACACTATGACCTATATCTTATTTTAGTAATTTATACTGGAAAATGATATAATAATGTATGAATGCTTATCATGCTATACAGATTGCTAGCAAATAGAATATTTTTATAAATTGTTTTTTTTTAACTTCCCGTAGGGCAAGTTATAGTAATCGCAAAAAAATCGAAAATGAAAATTTCTATATATCTTTATGTTTATGGTCTCGCCCGTAGGTCAGCGGTTAAGAGCGACGAGACTTGTTTCGGAGGTCCCGAGTTCGATACCCACTTCGAGCAACCTGTTGTCAGGCAACATTGACAACGATTTTCACTTGGAAATATAAATAGCAATATGTTTCCAAGTGAAAATAGCCCTCACCCGGCATTGTTGCACCATACTTGCCCTATTACAGAGATTGTAATAAAAATTTATCATACAGAGATGTGACAACTGTTTGGGTTGTCATCTGTAATAAAAAAACGAAGTTTGTAAGATATTAATCACAACAGCTCATAGAACCCATAAGTTCTGATCGCTGTTCAAATAAAATAATAAAAAAAAAATCTTTATGTTTCAAAACCTTCTGAACATTTTGGCATACTTTAGAAAAAATGGATGTATGTGTCTGTGTATGTTTGTGTGTGCGGATACAAATTTTCGTCGACGATTTCGGGAACCCGGATGAAGCGATTTGAATAATTCAAAAAACATTCGACTCAATTCGATTTTTCGTCAAATTTATAGTTTCTCAAAAATCTAATTTTTCCAGAGTATTTTATCTGTTTTAAAAAAATGTTAATTAAAAAAAAATTTTTTTTTTGTTGTGGGAAGTTGCAGCAATTTGCCTTAAGTCACGATGCCATGCGCCCCAGTAGTTATTTTACTTAACTGGAAGAAATGAGCAGTATTCAGTTGATTAGCAAGTTTATTGAATTTATCTATTACGTCGGTTTATTTATTGCACCGTATATCATCGTTACTTTGTAAAATATGAGCTGATAGATAAAATCATAATTTATTCAGTTGCATCGAGTTGTAAGTAAGTTAGATTTTCTATTTCCGTTTCTCCTTCAATTACTATAAATCTTGCTTATAAGGAAAACACCAAAGTCACATATCTAAGATTTATATAACTGCGCAGATAAAATTGAAAGACACTTGAATGTGCGTCAATATTCCCCAAGTGTCAAATGCACGACGCCCTGGTTTCATAAAGACGATCCAACTTATCCCGCACCGTTCCTATTTACTCTATGTCAACACTATGCTGAAAAGGTGACACTTGTATTCGCACATCTCCTCACATCTTACATCTTACATGTACGTCTTGTTATGTGGCTTCGTTCTGTAAATAAAGGATCGCGGGGCAAGCGATATGGGTCAACATCCCACCATTATTGTTTAGGTCTCGTCGCCAGGGGATAGATTTTTTAGAGATTACTAGTTATTTTTTTTACATTCAAATGGTATATGCTTTTGCAGAATTCTCATGCGGTTTGACCTTCTGTTGATGATGCTACGGGTTTTCCTTCAGCTTAATTAAAGTTTAAATTTCTTTGTTTGTTCCATGCGTGAACGTTTGTATTATTAGCATTATTAACAATTAATAAACTATAAATAAATGTATTATTAGGTGCAAGTGTCATTTTTCCTTCAGGAAAAATTCCCGATATGTGCAAATAATCGACTTAATCTATGAAGTTGCATATCTAGCAAATTTAGGCTATAATATTTTAGGATATTCGTTGAGACCATATTTTTATCATCATACAAAGTTTTGCCAAAATTGCAAAAAAAAAAAAAAACTAGTGGGATGTATAGCATCGTACCTCAAGGCAAATTGCTGGAACTTCCCGTACCGTAACAAAATGTTAGAGGAATACTGAATGTTTTCAAATAGATTATTATTAATATTGTAACATTGTCTAATATTTATAAGAATTATATAAACTGAATTGCAAAGCTGAAATTATTTGTTTAAAGTATATTAGAATTATAATCAGTATTAAAAATAAAATCTGAATTATTTTCGATATACAAAAAAATTTTTTTTTGAAAAAAAAAGTTGAAACAAAAAACTTTTTTTCCAAAATCAATTATTTTGTTAAGACAAGCAGACTGCCATTTTTTACACATTTAGCTCCGTATCTTTGAAATGGTTGGGCCTGCATTTGCCAAAAACTAATAAACACTTCTCGCAATCATTACTAATTAAATGTTTTTTAGATCTTTCAAATCGGATGCTCCGTTTTCTCAAAAACTCGATTTCTATTTTCTGCATTCTTTGCTCTTTATCTCTGTAACTGCTGGACCTGCCTTTGCCAAAAACTAATCAGCACATCTCCCTATCAATAAGAATCGAATGTTTTTTGAACCATTTAAATCTGTTGATCTGTGCGCCCGAAAACGTGAACGAAAAATTGTATCCATACATACATAAACACATACACACTCATTTTCCTGAGGTATGTCAAAATGTTCAGAAACCTTCAGAACGTCGAGAAATATAAAAATTTTCAATTTCGATTTTCGGCCCATTACAATAATTTACCCTACGGGAAGTTAATTACCCTACGGAAAGTTAATAAAAATAATTATGAACTAACGCCTAGGTGGATCTTGACCAAAAACTGATTATCAACGTTCATCTAATATCTTTCGAAAGCATTTAAAATTTTCGTTATTGATTCAGGATTTTTCACCAAAATATAGCATTAAATTACTAATTATAAAAAACGGTTATACCAACCGTCGTCCAATGCCCAATGCAAGTTTTTGTTAAGTTTTATCAAATAGTTTATAAATTTATGATTGGTGCTGCCCTTTTTAGGAAAATGTCGATCATAGGTCAAATTTTGGTATGTACATTTCTAAAAGTGCAGATTATGTATTTGGTTCGTGTTCTTTAAAAACTTCGACAATTCTATCTAATTAAAAATTGCTTAATTTATCCGGTGCATCAGATATTGCATTTATCTATCCATATTCTTTACGTGGTAACTAAATAGGTTTGGATTTACTCACATATAAAAGATTTTTGAGCTGAATTCCAAATGTGGTTCTTGTTTGTGAAATACTCTGATAAGTCTTGTGTAGCTCGGTAGAGGTTTTTCTTCTAAATATAATGATAGTTTTCTTATCGATTTCAAATATTTAAAAACCATTTGATACTATAACTCAATACATATTTGCAAAAATGTCGTCGACTCAATGATCGAGTATTCGTAAAAGATACAATTTAAAAATGTATTACCTTTTCCTTAATTTTTTAACAATACTTATCCCTTACAAAATTTATAATTTTTATATAATTATTAATTGAGAGGCTAATGCAAATGTTATTGTGAAACAAATGATACTGGTTTTAGTAGGTACGTGAACGATACCAAAGTAATATGCTATTACGAGTAAGTACCTATTTAGAAAACTGCGTAATCAAAACCTTTTTGTTCGCCATGGGCTTAAATTTAATGGTGTCATAACGTATTGCGTTGGTGTAACTTTCTATAGTTTAATGATCTTGCATAGTTTTGTAGTCGTCGGCTCACGAATTATATAGTCAGCTGTACAATTAATATATATGTAAGATATGTAAGAACAGTGTCTAAATATATAATTGCTTAAAAACTATAACTAATTGCAGTGGCAATTGACCTTAAGCAAAGTTGCGTTAATTTTTCAATATCTGAAAATTATTTGGTTGATCCAAAAGAATTTTCTTAATTGTTAAAATATAAAATGTTATTTATCTTTTGTTTAATATATTTTACGTAAAACATTGTAAACAATAATGCAAGTTTTTAGATTACATTTCGAAACTGCTTTCCCATTTTGAATAGATAGAGCTGTAGCACATCTATTCATGTATAAAAACCAACTGTACGATCCAGGTTTTTGTTGCGCAACTCTTTCAATGAATGATTTTGTCACATGACAATCACCAATATGAAAAATGTCACAGACATTTAATGAATGCGCAGTATAAAATATTTTCTTGTGACATATCTGGCAGAATTCAGGCTTTATGAAGACCACATGGACGGATCATTCTTCAAATGATATTGCTTTTAAATCAGAAAAATGAAATTCCCATTCATGAAATGGGGATTATTTACTACATTTGTTTTTGTTATTTGTCAATTATATCTTTTAAAGATTAGATATGATTTTATTCTGTATTATTCGGAGGAGAGCGATCTGCAAATTATTTAAACTGAAAATATATAGGTACCTACTGAAATATTGCCTATATATATTTTCCATTCATTTGTAAGGTTAGTAATAGTGCAAACAAATGGTCAAATATTGAGCATCTGATTGTATTTGTTTACATACTTCTGATGATTATTGTCCTAATAATTAAATACTTTAAGATTTATATTGCTATTAAGGACATATCTGGATGGATGTAGAAGGTTACACTGCGTGACAAAAATGGCACTTTTATTTTTTTCTTCGAACTTATTTTTTAAATCTACTTTGTATTGCACGCTGATTTCAAATACGGGTATTTGAATTTTAGGGGACTACCTTAATTAGTCATTTTGGCTATGATTATTGCAGTTTAAGGAATAAATAAGAGTTTTATCTGCTGTTTTCGATATGGCTTCGACTCTAAGATGTTGTGTGCATAATTCAGATAGATCTCAGGAAAAAAATTTAGTGTCGCGCAGTGGTATCAATACTTAAATCCGAATTTCTCGTAATATCTAAAAATTCGTAAGTTCTAAAATATTAATAATGGTAATTGTTTTCGAATATAGCATGTCAATATAACATAAAATAAAAGCATATATCAATGCAGCATAATCACAATATGTGTATTTATATTTATTTATATTTATATTTATATTTACGGATACAGGAATCAATTTAATAATTACAGAAAATAAATTATCCTAATTGAATTGAGTATAGTAAAATACAACTATTAAACAATATTACGCCTAACATTAGTAATATCTAATACAATAACTTGAAGAAAAAAAAATGTAATAAAATTCAAATAGTTTAATTGTTGTAGATCTTGAGAGTCTTCTTATGGTAAAAAAATCCTTGAAATATCCGTTATGCAATTTTTATTTGAGTCTCATATCTGGAAAATGAAAATTAAGAGCAGTATCAAAAAAGAATATACAATATGAAAATACTTGTAATGATAAAATACTTAAAGTAGGAACATGGTCAAATAATTTAGAATAAAAATTAGAAAAGGTATTAAAAAGGGAAAAAAATGTAACTGTTGCAAAAAAAAGTATTAATTAGTAACAGTAGGCATTTCATTATCAAAATAATGTTTGATATGATTGATTTTGTGCCTTATACTTGTAAATCAAACAATTATTTCATTAGCCTCCTAAGTTTACTCCTCTTCAGATACTAGTAAACCTTACTAGACTAGCTGATATAGTGATTTCTTGTATTTCTTTTAAATATAAGAAAACAGAAATGAGTCAAATGGCATACTAAACTCTTTTGATGTTCATTCTTTTAAAGTCCCAAGTCTTGCGTGCAGGACGTCGATATTATTTTTTCATGAGTTGAAGATAACATTAACAGCGGTCGAGCGCACTAAAACTACATCAAGATCTCGCCAAGCGAGCCAGCTGCGGAAACGTAAAACTGTTATCTTTTTCCCGATGTTCATTTGAGTGGCTTCTAGGGGTGGTTTCTAGTTTTTTCCCCATTCTATCGACCGGCGCCGATTGCCATGTCGCACGAAACTGACTCAGTGGTTTTTTTACATTGAAAAATTTAGTTCTATTACAATTTCTACAATTATTTGCTTAAATAACGTGTGCTTCTCATATTGTACTGATTTTTCCACAGTGACCTTGTTGTAAGTTGTCTACTCATCATTGATATATTCTAATATAACTATGACCGTAAGTTCTTGTGAAAATCAGCAGCTCAAAAACAAGAACTCAAAATAGAATATACATCAACATGGATCTTATCAGCGCCATAAAATATTGGGAAGCCAACAAAAAGCTCAACCCATGCTTCTGTTGGGCATGCTGATGACAGCGGTCGTGAAAAAATATATACCCCTGGGCTAGGTTGTTTTGCACGTAGTACCCATTAAATGCAATAGAATTATTTCCGATTCGCATTTGTCATTTTGAGTTTTTAATCTTAATTATATGCATAATTTAAAACAAACTTCATGTTTTTTTCTCTGAGCAGAGCTAAGCTTCTGTAATAATGATTTTGCTGCTAGTACAAAAGGTATTAGATTTCTGTTGTTTTTACTGGTTTTTATAAAATAAAATCTATTACTATTTTTAACTTCCTGTAGGGTGGATTTATAGTAATCGCAAAAAATCGAAAATGAAAATTTTTATATATCTTTACGCGTCAAAGGTTTCTGAATATTTTGGCATAGTTTGGCATAAAAAAATTGATATATGTGTGTGTGTGTGTGCGGATACACATTTTCGTCGGCGATCTCGGAAACACTGATCAACCGATTTGAATAATTCAAAAAACATTCGAATCGTATTGATAAGGAGACGTGCTGATTAGTTTTTGGCGAAGGCAGGTCTAGCCGTTCTGAAGATACGGGGCAAAAAGTGCAAAAAACGGTAACTCAGTTTTTAGAAGAACGGAGCTTCCGGTTTTAATAATTCAAAAAACATTTTACTTGTATTGACAAAATGAAGAACTGATGAAATTTTTGGGAAGGCAGGTCCAGCGGTTATAGACTCTCAATAAAAATAAGTTAAGAAAATGTCATTTGGCGGTCCAAAATGTTTATTGAACATAAGTACATCAAATTATCAGATATTTTATAGAGATTTAATAATGTGTACACATTTTGTGTAAATTCTTTTGGGTTCCGTACCAATTTGCCCTAAGTCACGATGCCATGCACCCCACTAGTTTTTATTCTAATCTGACAAAACTAATAATAGCAAAAAATAAATAAGCTGCTTTTTACTACTAGTACTACTACTCTTTATATTTAACTAACGAAAATATTAAGTTAAAATGAATAAAGAAAATGAATAAAGAAAACAAATCTCTTTTACAAAGAACTGAAGTTATAAAAAATTATTATCCACGTTTTCTCTTTAGAAAATGTGATCAAATTTTAATGGTATAAAAGACAAAAACATCTAATGAATTTATTTTTATTTTATTTTATTTATTAATTTTATTATTATCATTATTTCCTTTTATTTTATATTAAATCATCATAATATGGATATCATTTTAATGAAAATACTATCCTTTATTTTGTACTCTATTTTATTTATATTTATGTTATTATTCATTTATGTTACTAGATGTTATATTAATTAGCAGTTATAACAGATATTGTAATGAAAAAAACTTATAATTTTGGACATCATTATTAACTGATTTAAAAACTGTTTAATATAAACCCACTCTTTTGTGGCTCTGTATAATTTTTTTTTATATTTATATAGGGTCCGCCAACAAGCCTTTTTTGAAAAATAACTTAAAAAATCTACTGAATATTTTGCCAATTTTCTTTTTGTTTGAAAATTCTATTAAAAAACCCCTGAATATTTTCCCATTTTTTTATTTGAAAGTGAAATGTAAAGAGTGCAGAGGGTAGCTTAAGTCGTACCCCCTAAAAAAAGTTATTTGGCGGGCCCTATTTATAATATAAAAGCAGTT
>NW_020539725.1:31885482-31922022 GCF_003426905.1 Ctenocephalides felis | reverse complement strand
AAAACTATTTGAATAATTCGAAATAAATAAAACATTTTACTTGTAATAACAAGATGAAGAACTGATCAAATTTTCATGAAGGCAGGTCTAGCGGTTTCGGAGATCTAGTGACAAAAGTGAATAAAAATGCCATCTGGCGGTCAAAAATGATCATTAGACAAATGCACATCAAATTATCAGATATTTTATAGACATTTTAACAATAAGTATAAATTTTGTTTACATTCCTATGGGTTTCATACCAATGCTTATCCGTTAGACGGCGGCGCGGCGCTTACGCGCTTCGATATTTCGTCTCTATGCAGTTAAAGCAGTGCGATTGCTTTGAAAAAAAGTTCAGAATTTCCAAAATATTTCAAAATACACTTCTCTTCAAGTCTTTTTTTCATAAAAAAGTAAATTTTTGTCAAAAATTTATAGTCTCTCAAAAACTAATTTTTCAGAGTAAATTTTTTCAAAAATGTTAATCTTTTTAAAAAAAATTTTTTTTTGGTACGGGAAGTTCCAGCAATTTGTCTTAAGGCATGATGCCATGCGCCTCACTAGTATATAATTAGTTCAGAATAATGTTTCTTGATATGTACGGAATAAAGGTATGATTTATCATGAACTTGAAGCGAAAGTCACATTCAAAATCATTATCACTCCGCATTCGCATTACTAATGCCGATATGAGTACTTTACGTATGCTGTAACGTATTACAAAATGGAAAATGCCACAAGAGTTTGTTATGAATTCTTAAGATGAAGGAAGCGGGGACGAGAGTTAGGAATTGACAAGTCATCGACTTCTCGTTCGACTCTTTGCCGGGGTTTTGTACGCGAGACGCCACTCAATACCTGCACTACAAGTTTGCTCACAATTTGTTGAAGTTTCGAATTACAAATTCTGGTTAGAACACGTTTTTTTGTTCCTGTGGTTACTGATAAGACCCATATGGTATATGGGGATATCCGAAATTAAAAAAAAAGTCGTTAGAATATTTAATTTCCTGCTGAGAACCTGTTTTTAAGGCTATGGTTATCTATATTGGGTTTTATAAATACTGATATATTTTACACATAGGTAATTTATTAATATTAAATATTACTAATTATTAGAAAAATTGTTCTTAATTTACATTATTAGAGACAAGGCATTCAATTGTAACAGCTATTTTATTTAAAACAAAGTTCAAATTTATGAGAATTATTGGAATTAAGTTGAAAATAAATTAAGGTAAAAAAAAATATTTCTACAAGAGGTCGACGACATACTACATCAAGGTTATATACAGTGTTATCTCTGTCAAAATTGTACCTATGAAATTTATGTAGCTATTATTTCGTAAAATCTTTTTAAAATTAAAAATAAGACATTGGACCTGTGTGCACTCCCATTTACCACACCTATTGGTGTTAAAAAGGCCAGGTGACAAATTTTTGAAAAACACCAGGAAAAAACACATTTCTACAATGATGATTTAGCTGGGAGTCTTACTAAACATTGTCAGATATTTGTTTTTTATATGTGTTATTTGTTGTGATATAATTAAGGTAAAAAAATATTTTTACAAGAGGTCAACGACATACCAGATCAAGGTTATATACAGTCTCTGTCAAAAATGTACCTATGAAATTTCTATTTTGTTTTGGTTGAATAATGTAGCTATTATTCCATAAGATCCCAGATCAAGGTTATATACAGTCTCTGTCAAAAATGTACCTATAAAATATCTATTTTTTTGCATTGGTTGAATAATGTAGCTATTATTTCGTAAAATCTTCTTAAAATTAAAATAATGGACCTGTGTGCCGTCCCATTTTACCACGCCTATTGTGGTGAAAAAGACTAGATGATAATTTTTTTAAAAACACCAGGAAAAAACACATATCTATAATACTGATTTAGCTGGGAGTTTTACTGAACATAGTCAGATAGTTGTTTTTTGTGTGTGTTATTAATTGTGATATAGTTGGTTTGGTTTTCTCAAAAGATTTGCTCTAAATTAAATTGGAATCTTTGTGACTGATTTACCAATACGTATTTACCAACCAAGTGAGTTGGAACTTATAAATGCCAGCCAACCAAACAAGTCCAAAGTTCAAAGTTTTAATATAGATTTATATATTTATAGCTTGAATATAATATGATATAGTTTTATTAAAAGTAGGGGGAAGTCGCGTAACGCCGGACGGCACTAAGCACCGGACACTTTATTTAACACGTATTATTTAAGCGAGTGCTAACGGTCACTAAATTTCCCCATTTTTCGTATTTCCTAGTCAAAGAATGAAAAGCTTATGGTGAATGCACCAGCTGAGAGCATCGGTGAGGCCCAGCCAAAAGGGTTGATGAATAGTGACTTTTTTGCAATATTCGTCAAAGACACATGTGCAGACATTCCATAGTATGGAAATGGCTTTATATGTGATCAATGCAGGTTATTTTGAAATGTCCGGTACTAGGTGCCACTGTTTAAAATCTTATTTTTTTATACCAAAGTTTGATTGATAGTATTAATTATTTTTCAGCAAAGATTGCGGTTTTGTTAATTTAGTTTGATTTTTAACTTTGTTATCTAACATAAATCATAATTTAATAAACATTTTGTGAAATATTTTTTATTTATTTATTAATAACCTTATGTGTCCGCCACTAGGGGACTTCCTCCTAAACTCACGCGTTAATTGTGAAAAAAATAATATTATTAAAATTTTTTTTAATCCGATATAAATGTTGAATTGATTATTAAAATTATTTAATAATAGTCATATTAATTTTGTTATCTTCTGTTTCAGGGGCGCTTGTGACACTTCATACCTGGTAAGAATAATCATTTTCTTTTCTACAATTTTGCTACATCCATAACTCATGTTTTGTCCTAGATCTTTGTGGCATTCTTGACTAAAGCAATGTTTATTAAAAATCATATTCTACTTAAGTTCAACAGTCTTATTGACTTTATATAAATCGTGCCTTATGAGGGAGGGGCATTTTACAATTCCATTGCGATTATATTTTGATCGCATTCCAAAGCGCAAGTTTGGAAACTATCACAATACAAGTACAAATGTTGTTCTATTATAATGCTTTTGAATTACGCGACTAAATACGTGAATAATTGATAGCAGTGTTTTCCAATTATAAGGACAAATACAAAGTTTTATCAAGTTGCTGAAAGTTAATTAAAAATACTCTCACTTACACACACAGATATATTAGCGCGATAGTATTTTAGTTCATGGAAGATAAATAATTGTAACCAAAAATGTTTATAAAGGCTTTCATTTAACTCTTTGGGGACGGCTGTCCACCTGAGTGGACAAACATTCTCTGTAAGGCACAGGCTATTTTATATACAATGACTCAGTTTGCCTCGAAAAGTTGAATAAATTACATATAGCAGTGATAAACAGTGTTGTATTTTGAAAATAATTTTAAGTTATTTTAGTAGTATTTTTAGCCTTTTTTTCTGCTATATAGTCTTTTTTTTTAATATTTACAACGACCGAGCGCTTTTAAATATGGCAAAACGACTGGTAAATTTTGTGAATTAAGCAGTAGCGAAGATGAGTTTGAAATAGACATTCATACAGACAAATTTTACGAAATTATTATTCGCACCGAAGATAGTATTGAATGTGATGATGATATTATCTAACCAACAAAAAAAAGAAGTTCGACAATTTAAATGGAGAGTGGTTAGACATTTGCGAATGTGGCGATTCTCCTTCAATAATCGAGTTTGACATACATCAACAAACACCCCGTCTACAAAAATAAAATGAACAAATATACTGACTAATGAATGTCATATTCTAAACGTGAGAGAAAGAAAAATAAATTAATATTATAAATGTATGTCCTTCAATGACAACAAATTTTTATCGAACAAATTGCATAACCTACACAATGAAATCAAGTTTAGAGCAGGTGCAGTAGATTGTTTTGAAATCGGTGCCGTCTCGTAAGTGTTAACTATTAAATAGAAAGAAAACTAAGTTGTTAAGTCTTGCATGCGTTTCTAGTACCTATTTGAAGCTTCTTCAAAAATATTGATTGTTTTGCGAATATTCTAGCCATTCTAAATCCTTGCCACCAAAATCAGAAAGAGTGTGTGCATGTGGGCCAAAATTGGACGATTTGTCACATGACAAGAATTTCGTTGATGATTTCTCAGAAACGAATTCAAAGTTTAAGAGCTGTTTTATGAAACTCGATAGAAACTTGCGTTGGTTAGTTTTGCGGTATGTTTGCTAATTAAGTTTTGGGTATTTAGCAATTTTTTTGTCCACGTTTTCACCGCTTTTGAAAATGCAAAATTTCGTTGGGATTCGTTTTGATTCGTTTTTGGTGGAGATCGACAGACTTGTTTTTTTCGTAAATCTTGAAATTAATTTTTTTTGATTATTTTGATGAAGCTTTGTATGATCATACATTTCATGGTTTTACTGAACACCCTAAACTATTAAATACCTGCGAAAAGTGTTTTCATTACAAAATTTTGTAATGTAATTTAGCATTTTATCGCAGTTCATAATATTTGATCATTCAGTATCTAAAATACTAATGCCAGTATTTGTTTATTGCAATTTACTTACTACTTTCTGTTTAAAACACAAGTGATCTGAAAGTTTGGAAGCGACAGAACTAAACGGTTTGTTCTCTACTATTATATTATTGCATTGTACGTTTCTATGTCGATCGTTCTGATTTGGTTATGCTTCATAATACAATTCGAATTCTTCACAAAGAGTAGAGAACGCTAGTCGTATAGTCAAAGAGTTGGAAAACGTCACAGAATTTCTTTTTGAGTCTGGTACTTTTCAGATTGGAATTAAACTTTACATTGAAATCTTTCATTGCATATATATCACGATTGGAACTTTGAATTTTCAATATTTTTGAGGGTAGTAGATAGATGATAATAGTGTCCTGAAAATAAGCGTCATAATACTTTTTTATTTTAATTTTCCCTTATGTTCAAAAAAAAGTTACTTTTTAAATGTGATCTTGATCCATTCTTTCTTCTAGAGAGAAGTTTAGTGTGAAATCTGTCACATTATTAAATTCAGTTGGAGTTAAAATTAGCAGTAAGAAGTCTTTCATTTTGCTGAATGAAATTGGTGTTTGGCACGACTCATACCCGTTTTTTCCCTTGATCTTTACAATGTGTTAGCCATAACAATGATTAGTTAAATAACAGCTTTCAAGTTTACCTTTTAATTAGACTTGAAAATTTGTCAATGATAAGATATTAGTAAAGGATTTAAAGAAAAAAGAAACGAATTGCAAGTGGATAAATGCTAAATGTGAACAGCAATATATAAGAAAATATTATAAGGTAATAACTGCACGTTCAAAAGAATCTTCAAGTACCTGAGTTTTAACGAAAGTTTGGGATATACTCTTTGGCTGGCCTATCAAATTGGCTGCAAATCCATTGCAGGATAATCACAGGGATCAGTAGTTCTATCCAAAACATGAAAAATTATAAGTGGCTAAATGGTAAAATGCAAAGACTAATATATAAAAAAGTTATAAGGTAATAACTGCACATTCTTAAAAAAATTCTTAACTAATACTATACCATTTTAATGTTATTGAGTTTTTACACATTTCTAATTGTATTTCTAATGATTTTAATTGATTTTTTTAATATATTTGATTTACATTATTTTCATGTAAATTTTTGACTTGATGAACATTAGGATAAATTTGATTTTTATATCTTTGATTTTAATAACCAGAACTGCCTAATTTAACAAAATTTTAATCAATTGTATGGGAATACAATTAAAATTAAGTCCATGATGTAACAAGACATCGTGTAATTTCTTTAGCTATCTCTACGAAATGCTCGAAACTTCTAATAGAAGTAACAAAAATAAAATGAAATATTCATTTATTACCAGAAATGTCTAACAGCCGTCTGTCTACTATCTACTGACTCTCCCAGAAAGGTGGATGGGTAATTTAACTTTTCTAGTGCTTCATGCTTGACTATACAAGGCGAGTATTATATTATTAAATGCGCGCACTTGGATGTTTTTCAAACTACACTGTTAGTCATCATTTATGGTAGTTATACGAATCCACTTGAAGATTTTCTGAGCTTTTTTGAATAGTTTCTAATACAAGAAGTATAAAAGTGGTCACGGCATTAATTGCAGTTTCATTGAATAATATTACTTACTTTATAGCAAAATGATGAAACTGTGCCGGTGAGGAACGAATCGAACATGCAGAGTTGGAATTTATTGTTATTTATCTGTTAATTAATTTTTCCATTCGAAATGCATTTTAGGTGAAAATGGTTTAGGATTAGGACATTCCATGGTCTGAGGTACTGATACTACGCAATTGATTTGTTGGTTAACGCGGTTAGAACCTTTTCCAATGGCCTTTAATTGCATGCCATCCGTGTCTAATATATATGGATAAAGTTCAATTGTATTACATATTGGATTCGAATTAGTTTCGATTCCGCGGGCGAGGTAAGTCGATTCCTTTCTAGATAGCCCGCAATGAATGCGTATTACGCTTTAGAGATAAAATGTAAATACTAGCCTCGAACACGCACACTTTAATAATCTCATTGGCCATATAAAATCCTATAGAGGAGGCAAGCGCCAGAAAACTAGAAATTTTCTAGAGATATGGGTAGTTAGAATTTTTATAACCTTACGCTTCATTCATTCTATTTGACTTTATCTTTATTGATAGTTTTATTAAATGTTCATCTTATTTATGGATAATAAAAAAATCAAGTCCACGATACTGAAAAGGTCCAAAGGTTGCAGATAACGAATAAGGAATACCTGATATTTTTTATTGACCTCGATCACTTTGAGCATTTAGTAGCCACCTACAATATTTCATTTTTTTATATTCTATACTATTTTTTATGTCCTGTTCTTGCTTATATACTGAATTCTTTATTCTTCTAAATCTCAACTTCTACTTTGCAAACTTTGCTCTTCAATTTTAATTATATAAATATATTTTTGGAGCACTGTACTAGATACTGATTAGACATAGGTTCCCTATATGTTTGTGCCGTAGACAGTTTGAACTAAAATTCAGCTATCATCTCATCATTTGGTAAAAGTTTCTTCACAGCAAGCATCCTTTTGAGGTCTGAGAGCGGTATATGGTCGCTGGGGAGCCCAATTCGTATTGTTACAAGCAAATCGGAGCCCAATTCATATTTTATTTTTTATTTATGTGACCAAAATTTAAAGTGGTCAATAGTTATAAGATATGCGAGGTTGATGGGTGGCAGGCACCGCTCTCAATACTAGTATTGAAACAGATCATACGTTTTCAAAAATGCATAATTCGATTTTGATGAAACTTGACACACATTGTTACTACACTTTACTAAATATTTGGCAGAAATTTAAAGTTGGAACATTTAATAGTTTTTGAGATATGCGAGCTTGATGGGTGGCAGGCACCGCTCTCAATACTAGTTTTGAAACAGATTATACGTTTTTAAAAATGCACAATTCGATTTTGATGAAACTTGACTTACATTGCTACTCCACTTTACTAAATATTTGACAAAAATTTAAAGTTGGAACATTCAATAGTTTTTGAGATATGCGAGGTTGATGGGATAGTTGTTCGCTTTAGAAACCCCATAGTTGCCTTTCAAATTAGAATATTGCAGAAAAGCCTTAAAGATCTATTTTTGCTTGGAAACATAGTTCTATTTGTAATTGAAACCCCATGTTTCTACTGCTTGACATCAAACTGTTAGAGGCGAGTATCGAATTTGGAACTTCTGATTGAAATTCCATAACTCTAACCACTAATCCACGAGAAAGCGTGTTTTGAGTACATAATTCAAATATCATAATTTATCATAAATAAGAAGAATTTATTTAGAAAATAAGAATTTATCAGAAATAAGAAATAAAATAAATTTTATCATAATTTTACTTTTAATTACTTACTGGAACAAATTTTACAATTTCTTTTTTATTAGTAATTCTGATTATATTGTTATAACAATTCATTTCTTTTTTAATTTAAATTTAAAAGTTGTAATGAATATAAAATGAATTATTTTTTTCATATTGTGTTTCTAGTCTAAATATCTATCAGGTGCAGTAGTATCTACAGAAAAAATGAGATTTATATTTTGGAACGATAATTGAATGTATATTTGAAATATTTTTTTTCATTTTTGACGATTCAGCAATGCAATCTTATTTGAAATTGTGTCTCAAGTTTTATATAAAGTTGTATGAATAGGAATATACTATTAGTAAGTAAGTAAATATGCATTCTTGAGGTCAACATCAATAGTGGTGTGATGGCCTTGCTTCAAATATTTGAAATTATGGACAGTTCTTTCACAATTTCACATTTTGTGTCACGAATAAAATATTTCTTTGTCGCGAATATGTACTTGAAATGAATCTTCAGCATTAATTTTGTGAATAACATGCTATGTCCAGCATTTTTGTCAGTTATTTACCACATGTAACTTTTGCCCCTTACCTCTAGTATGCTGGGGGCTGTAGATCTCTGGAAGATTAGCCGACACAGTGAAGGGAATGTTTGCTCACATTTTATTGCTCGTAAAAAATGAATGCTCGCAGATTGGTCGTCGCTTCTTTTATGAATATGTTTAATTACATTAAACGCTGCAGATTTTATAGCCGGCAACATAGTTTAATAAAGTTTTCGTATAAATAGCTATTTCTATACTGTTTTATAATCCGATTATTTACTGAAATTTGTTGCACTGCAGAAAAGCATCTATTGAAAAATGTAATTAAAACTTTAATGGATTATTTAAATATTAATGTGTTTGCGCTATAGGAATAATGAAAAATCGTTTATGAATGCATATTTAATTAGTGGATTGTAAACAATCATGAAATTATTTTTGGAATCAATAAACAATTGTTAAATAAATTATTTGATTATTGATTAAATATCACTAATTAATTCAGAGTGGCGAAATTTACACTGTATTATTTAAACTAATTATTACAGTTGCGGTGTTAAAAATTAGAAACATATAATGGTATTATAAAATCACACTCAATTCAATTGTTTTGAATTAATCTTTTTATTTGAAATGTATACGAGAATTAATATGAATTCATCACCCCCGAACACTTTCTCACCGCATAGGTATATAGTACATATATAATAACAGGTACAAATTCTAATACTACATTCTACATCATTACATATTGTTTTTTTCTTATTGTGATTAATTTATAATTTGTAATTTTTAATACAATTTATATTTTTTTTCAAAAATTTTTCCATGCTATTTCCATACGAATTTTGATTGAATTGCGCACTATCTAAAAGTTAATATTAAGAGTTAAAACTTTCAGAGAATTGTTTTTTATCAATTTGAAACCATTTGAGCCCTTGGGAGCAAGAAAATTCGAAAACATCCATATTAAGGACCACCCTAATATATATATATATATATATATATATATATATATATATATATATAACTTCGAAAAATCACAAAGACTACTAGCATTCAAATTAAACTTTTTAAATTTAATCAAAATCAACGAATACTACAAATGTCATACAGTAATCCGTTAATCTTCTAGATATTTGCCAATCAATAACTATGCAGGATTATTGTTAGCTTTATCTTTAGTGATTAAAATAGTATTTTATAAATCTAATTGATTTAAAATAAAATTTATATTTTTACATTTTGCAATAATATATTTCGATTAAACTTGCAAACCAATATTCGATTGCTAGAGTAGTAGGTGTTATATTTTATATAGACATTTAATAAATTTTAAAGTTTTATATTCGAGGTTAAAACTAACATTAAGCAGAAGAAGCATTCTGTCAATGAGAACTATATAATTTTATTATAGAGAATATTAGATAGACTAAACAATTATATAGATAATTTTATATAATATTCAGAAGAAATGATCCTATAACGAATTCTGCGGAATTTCACTATGAATCAATTGAAGTTGAAATCACCGTCAAATTAATATTGATAAAATGTAAATAATCTGTAATAATCCGTATGTGTTTGGCTATATAGTAGCAATACATAAGTACTTATGCTAGTGAAAATTTAGTATTCGAATTATATCAATAATATCATAAATATTCGATCACATGGGTGCTTTGTGGTGGGTGGAAATATTGCATATATCGCAATATTTTTCACTTTGAATACTCGGATTTATCAACGATTTTTCTTGGCATAATGACGTAAAAATTGTGAATTGAAAATCTTTATACAATTTTATATCACAATAGTAATATCACAAGAGCCATAAAATTTTATGCTAAGTGTAGCCATCTTCAAATAGCATTATCATTTTATAGATATATCGTACGTGTTATTGTATTCTAAAGTAGCCTTATGGTGTTGCTCTCTTTAACTTTGGGCAAATATTTCTTTATCGTATATTTTTAAAATATTTTATTCTGACAAATGTTATTACTTTATCAAAAATTTTAATTATCACTTTTTTCTGATCAATTACTAGTATATTAAATTACTTAAATCGAACAAAATAAATTTTTACATTTCGAAAATCATTGACTTTGACTTTGATTTTGATTTTAGGCTTTCTCACAAAAAAGTAGTAAAACCAGCGGTATATGTATTTAAGTTTTGTAATATGTTTTTTTATAAACATATTGTTTTCAAAACATTCTGATATTTGTAACAATCTTATATTAAATTTAAATTTAATTTAAGCAAGTACAATATCGAAGTCGTCGAATCCGAAATAAAAAATTTCAAATAATCAGTTACAGATCACTATTTGCTCTACAGTCTTTATTATTTAGAATTTGTGCTTCGGCAGACATTTCTAAAATCTTTTTTATATACACAATATTATTTTATAATAAAAACAATATGTTAGATTAGACCACCAATTTTTTTGATGAATTTGTTACGTTTATGACCTATAAATTTAATTGCGATTTGTGCTTTGCAATCGTGGTCAATTTCCATACCTGGAGATGTATCAACTCTGTGGATAATCTCTGTACATCTACACATTTCCAGTCATGTGCAGTTCGATTAATCCTGTGAGCATATAATTGCTCCATTGTCACAAACTGCTGATCGCTAATTTTGCGTATAATTAATTGCTTCCAGCATCTTAGATGCACGTAGGACGCATATGGACATGGGTGGAATTGATAAACAGTTATACTTTGATGTAGCTATATGCATATAAATATATATATATATATATATATATATATATATATTGCGTTTTAGGCGAGGCACTGCTAAAGCTGCAAGATTCTATATTCAACTTATATTCAAAACAAGTTGCTATTTTTAATGTTCAAACTATTACTCAATTCCTTTGATTAGCTCTTCAAGAAGAACTTTGTGCATATCCAGAAAATATAATCTGATAATCTGGTAATTTTATTTTCTATTCTGTATTAATTGACACCAAAAATTGGAAAAGATGTCTGTGTGTACGTTTTTGTACTTGATCCAAAATTTGACTCTTTGAAAAACTTTGAATCAGTTGGGAACATGCTGATTCGTTCTTTTCAAAGATTTGACGTATTTTCCTAATTAGTTGTAGAATTTCTTTGTGATTTTTATGAAACTTTTCGTGATGATATATTTATAGTTTTACCGAGCATCCTCAGATATCATGGGGCTACGACAAGTGGTTTAATTATAAAAAATATTAAAGCCTAAAATAATGAAACCTGTGAAAATTTGTTACTTCTATTGCCACAATTTCAAAACTTGCTAAACATGAATTTATATTGATTTTGTTGATTATATTCATATAAGAAGTATATAAAAATATCCACTTGCATATAGTTATATTATTAATCGAACATGCCTTTACATATAATTTGAAAATTTGATAAAGAATTACGAATTGGAGTTGAATTTGTTCCTTAAGTCAGGATTAAGGGATTAAAGTAAATTAGTGTAGTGAAGTATTTAGTTGATTAATACAAATGAGTAGTAATCTAGTTATATTATGCTGAAATATTTTGAGTCTCTCATTATATTTACTGCAATTGTGCGGCTACCTGATTGCAGCTTGTTGTCGAGTGTACTTTTCGTAAATTAAGCTCAAAAAGTTCAAATTGGTTTACTGATAATGTGATTAAATATTTAGCGCTCGCTGCTGTAATTGCAAGTTTTTCCAATGTAACTCAGTGATAAATTAAATTTAAATTAGTTGGTTGAAATGTTTAAATTAAATTTGTACTTGCAGATTTTTCAACGCACTTATGCACTTTGTACTAAATTATACAAACTTTTTTTTTAAATGATGTAGGTACTTATGTAGACTCATTAGTGACTAGCAATTAGTTAGCTATACTGAACTCTCAATTCTCACAATGAAAATCGATTCAGAATGCCTTAGAGCAGCTTTAAATTCAACTAAAGTGAAGCAATGGATGTACTCCATAAAGTGCTCAGCATTGCAAGTGACAGTGAGATTTTCCAGTTGACCTAGACTCCCGGAAGTGTAACACTCATTCTCCCTTGAATCAGAGTAAAAAGAAGATATCATGGGTTCACTCAGATCGGTCTTAGTAAATTTACCGGCAAAGTGCGCATTGAAGATTGAAAATAGAAAAATTAAGACGATTATATGGCAATATTTAGCAACAGAAGCTAAATTTCTAGTTACCCTGATATTTATTATATATTTTATATTAATTATATTCAAAAAAATATTTTCTAGAACCATTATTAGTTGCTTCATTATTTACAGAATTGAAGCCAAAGATTTTGTACCAAATCCTAACTATATTACCATTTTTTTCTGTGATTTTTGGGGCTACTGTTATAGAAAACTCAATTTGTCAGATGTAGTTTAAAGTTTTTGTTACAAAAAAAAATTGAGATGTTGATTACTCTTATTTTTAGTTACTCTTACTCGTAGTTATTTACTTCAATCTTCATTAAGTTTTTTTGGCTTGATCATTTATCATCCAATTTTCATTCTTATTTTACAAGTTTGAACATTTGATATCTCTACCACATTGCTTCTTATATAGGGTCCGTCCGATAACTTTTTTTTTGAAAATGCTATATATAAACTACTGAATATTTTTTCAATCTAAATCTTTTCTATTTGAAAGTGCAATCCTTCTGGTAAATAATCGAAAATAATTTCATTGAAACAGCTGTTTAACTTTCAATTGGCTGGCAAAAAATTCTAAATTGCTGCCAATAAAGAAAAGTTATGGCGGACCCTTTATCTTATATATTCTTATTGAAAACTCTGAAAATAATAGGATTTAGTAAGATACTTATTTAAATCTCACAATAAATAAAAATCAATATTGTGATTGTGTTATAATTATTCTTTTATGTATTTTATACTATATATTTATACTATAATATTACGTATTCCTTGTGATTCATTTTACTTACTTCAGTTTGACAACAATATTAATAAATAATCGATAGGCAAAAGTCTTTCACATTGAGCAGTTGTTAGAGCTATTGCACTTCAATTAGAAGTCCCAACTTCGATACATTCCTTGAACATACTGATGTCAAGCAGTGACATCAGTTTTCAATTCGAAATATAGGTAGCAATATTGCAATGAATTTATCATTACAAAAAAAAGAGGATAACCGTTTCAGTTGCCATCTATAAAATTACGCCATTAGAAAAAAATAGCACATCAGTTGATAGGTCTCGATAAGCTCTGATTGTTGTTAAATATATATAAAAATATGGGCAGGTAGACGTCAACATGACACTAATAAGGATTATACGCAATTTTCAAATGCATAACCCTAAAAATATATAAAAAATAAATAAGTAAAATACAGCATTAGATGACTCGATCATGCGCCAATACGTTGAACTTTATTGTTACAAATTGTGATGTATGTTATCGGATTAAATTTGCCGCCGAAGAATACCAGGAAAAAAGCATTTTTTTATTACGGATATTATATATTTATAATCTTGACATATCACATGTGCACATCTTCTTTTTTAGTTGTGCGACATATTGATATTGAATCATACATCACCTGTTATGTCTCAGGGGCTTCGACATAAATTCTTCCGCGGGGAGATTAAGACTTCTTGTACATGCAACGCTCGAATAAATATTTGAGTTTTGCTAAGTGGCAAGAGAAAAAAAAACTTAACTGTTCGGAAATGTTTGCTGTCAAATATTTTCCGCTTAAATGGAATACCATTTTATGATCGCAAAAGTTTTCGGGAAAAAAAGTTCATACATGTGAGATGCTTAAAACCCACTTTTCATCCCTATAATAATTGTGCAGATATTATTCGCTTGCGCGAATTTTGGATAAAGTAAATTTTAGCAACATTTTTTATTTTGGCTAGAGCGGGACTTGTCCGCGGGTAAAAAAGTCCATTGCCGATATCAACAGCAAATAAATTTAAGAATTCTTTAACAACTATATTTGAAAGTAGAGACAAAAAGACGTATATTCAGCTATCACTTTGATTTTTACGAAGTTGTTATCGGGAGATAAAGGATTTTGTTGTTAATTTTTTTGGTTGTAAACACTGCTGATTAGTTTACGAGACTTTAATATAATTTCCAAGTATACGTTATTTGGTAGCTCTACAAGATATGTTGTTGATTGCTAGATAGTTTTGATTCAACTTTTTTTATATAACCTTTATAAGAGCTTACCTTTTGCTTGGCAAAGATGTAGCAATTAAAAATAGTAAATATAAAAGTAAATTAGTTTAAAACGCAATGTTACAAGAGATAAATTATATAAATAGACTTTCAAATTATGCTGATGAATGTTTCTGACGATCAAGGTTTTATACAGTGTTATCTCTCTTAAAATAGCACCCATGAAATTTATATTGTGCATTGCTTGAATCATGTAGCTATTATTTTGTAAAATCTTTCAAAATTAATAATGTAAAACCTGCCTCTTAGGTAAAAACATCAGATGACAAAGTTTTGAAAACACAAAAAAAGCTGGGAGTTTTACCGAACATAGTCAGATAGTTGCTTGTTTGATAAAGAATATTAGCACAACACCACCGGCTGTAGCTCTTCCTCTACCGAATCTAATATAAATAATTCCAAAACTATTGTTCGTTATTTCATAATCAGTAATTTTCTAGAAAAAGTGCTGTGTTACGACGCACCCTATATTTGATGCTAGTTGTAATAGCTCCCGGTGTAAGTAGTTTTAGTTAAAATCCTAACCTAAAAAACGCACAATGTCAGAAAAATGTTATTAAAACGCCTGACTGCACAGCAAGTACATGCCATTTTGACAGTATTTGGTCCCATTTTGTATGAGAAGTGCTACATAAAATACCCTTGCCATAACATTGATCTATTTTACGGCAGAATCGACCTCCTACTATTTCTGCATCTGCCTACAGCTCTAAACATTAAATTATTTCAATATAGTCACTATTTACTAAACAATGCATGATATCAAAATCTGCATGCACAGGTCCCGCAGGCCTCCCGATCCAGTAGTACCTTCGACAAGTATCCGCCGCGAATATAATCAATAGAACGCCGCATTGCCCCTTCGTGAGCTTTATAACAAGCGCAAATTAACTCGGAACATTTGCACACATTGTGCTAACTGCGACATAGATTCGCGCCCATGCACGAGTTCAAGTGAGCGATCGTTTGACCCGTTCCGGGCGACAATTCCTGTAAATATTATCGAATAATATTTGTCATTAGCCCGACTCGGCTCGACTCGACTGGGACAATATGCGGCGGTGTCAGTGCTCGGTCGCGCGGACAACTCGCGCAAATTAACTCCGGCGGACAGACGAGTTTACACGGCGGTACGGCACGCTTTCCAATCTGAAAAGCCAAGCTTGCAACTTTTGAACAAAGTGCTGCAATACAGCCAGATTTTGAATACTATTATAAAGTTTAATAGAGGGTAAATACTGGTTTGTTCATTTCAACTTCAGCTGACACAATGATTATATATGGTAAGCAATAAAACCAACATGTTAGCTCGATATTTTTATAATACCATTTTATGTAGTTGAAAATAATGAATATATGTATATCGCTATGATGAAAAATAGAGTTAAATAGTGTTAATACCGAAACATGCGGAGAACGAAAGAAATTTTTTTAAGTTTTTGTGAACTCTACTCAATGAAATTTGGATTTGATGGGGTATGAAAAGACAATTTAAATATTATAACAGTTGACAAAACTCAACATTTTATGTTAAATGCATTGTATTAGATTGCCAACTGTAAGTGCGGATTTTTGTTAGAAATTCGGAGACATCTTTTTCGTAGAACTAAGTAACTTTATTCCGTAATGTATTATTCATTTTGATCAATTCTTTCATCTTTCAAGCAGCTTCTGGGTTTTATTAGCAAAAAACTGAATCAAGTATAATTCGGCACCATCATAATCTTTAAATTGTTTGCCCATTGTTTACCATTCCAAGAGTTTTGTAAGGATCGAAACAAAAAGTTATCAGAAGGTGCAAGGTCAGATATGTATGTCAAATATGGCAAAACATCCCAATTAAGTTCCAATATATTTTGCCGAGTGACCAAAGATAAAAATGTGAATAATAGAATAAATAACCGTTTCGATTTGTCAATTCAGGACGCCCTTCTTCAACATCAGAATTGATCGTACAGTTGGGTGGTAAAAGTAATAGTAGACAATTCATATGTAATCAATTTATATGTCATTTGACCTTTGCAGAAATGAAAAAACAAAATATGGCATGATATATGATTTGATTTTTCATCTTTCAACGAACGCCAAACGAAAACTACGTAATTGATCAAAAAAGTCTTATGTACCGATGGGCAAATTACCTACTATCCATTAATTTGGGGCATTTTACATACTACATCTAGCAAATCTAAACATTCAATTGAAGCCATTTAATCTGAGTTACTTACTTAGTTGTCAACCTATTTTTTTTTTAATTTTTATTTTTCATATTTCAGCATAACAAGCCAAATATTAAACGAATAAAAAAGATCTATATTTATAACTATTATTATTCAATTATTCAAACAAAGTTATTAGAACAGTTTGAAAAACTATATCAGAAAATTTAAATTCAAAAGTTTTAAATCTTTTTATGTAAATTTATTTTTATAGTTTTTCCGCGTAACTAAATCTAAGTCGTAATTAATTATTCAATCGTAAAACTTATGTAAAATAAGCCGATAAAATTTATTACCTGCAGGTTAATGCTATAGTGTTAACACCATCGCTATTATTTTTACTGCCATCAAATCAAAACACGCAACATTAAAAAAGTTTTATATCCGATCTCACTAATGAAAGCATTATGAAAACTTATCGCGTTATATCGTTGAGTCAACGTCGATAATTCTTTTCAGCTGTCACACAACTCTAAAAAGGAGTTGATAAAGGTATACTCGTGAAGGGTGCGCCCCATTGCCAGAAAAATATATGGCCATATTAAAGTTTTCAACTCGACCCACGCATACAAAAATACTCATACACGAAATTCGCGCACGCGAATTATAGAGAGGACTGGGAAAGTCATTGCATGGCATTGTTATATTAATTAGAGTTAAAAAGCCAATATCAAGAGCCAAATTCAATGCCGAAAAGTCAAAAGAATTTTTACTAAAATGACCTCACAAGCCAATTAAATAAACTTATAAGTAATTTTGAAGCTAAGTCTCATTGGGTAGAAATAAAACTTTATGCTTTTCATGAAAAAGCAATAGGGTAGGGCATGGCACAAAGGTCCAATTTGACTTTGAGCAATTATATTGTAAAAATCAAACCAATTATATCACAACAAATAACTCATAAGTTAATGAAATAACGAACAATAGTTTTGGAATTATTTTTATTAGATTCGGTAGAGGAAGAGCTACAGTCGGTGGTGTTGTGCTAATATTCTTTTACCGGAACGCTAAAATTGAAAAATTAGTTCAAAAACCGGTTCTCATTTTTGTTCTGGTTCTACTCGAAAAGGAAAGAAACAGAAATCATCACAAAACCGATTTTGTGCAGATATATGTATGTTTATTACAATAATAGGAACGTATAATAAAATTTAGTTGAATAATAAAATTCACTCATAAAATTATTTTCTGTATGCAATTTTTTTTTTGGAGGCGTTTCGGCCCAAAAATTATTTGCCGGAACGACGTTCCGACGCGTTCCGGCTCGACAACACCACTGGTTACAACATCTATCCATCTTAATTTAGTAGAAATATAATCAGTGTATCTTAAGATGCTCCTAGCTCCCCAAATTTATTATTATATAAATGATAAAATTTAATAATCCAATTTAATAAAAATGTACCGAAAGTTTTTATTCCATACCTAATAAGTTATAAATGCTTAATCTTTGTTTTCTAATATTTTGAATATATATGCACGTATATTATCGGTAATTACCTTTCAAGTGAAATCAAACATTGACTCGTGTGAAAACCGAACGATGTTGGTTTTAGCACGTCGCATGATAAATTTATTTATCTAATGTCTTATAAGGGTTGCAACCCTTATAAGACATTAGATGTACATGTACATGTTTGATCGGCGAATGTATGTTGCTATCGCATTACATTCGAGCTTGGTCATCGGAATTCATTGTCCGCTCTTAAAATCCCCATTATTTATTTATTTGGGGTAAACAACTGCTGCTACATGTGCTCACATAGCCATAGCACCGATGGAAATAAAGTTTGGAAATATATTCTTTAATAGTGATACTATATTTAATGGTATTTTTATCTCTTTATAAATTCTTGAAAAATAATTTGTATGGTAAGAATTTGATTGTTACTAGTTTTTAGTTATCTAGTTTTCAAGAAAAAAAATAGCGCACGTATCTTTCGTGATTGATTGTTGAGCTGTATTAGATGCATCATCGAGAGAAATACACCATTCAGCATACCAGTATATCTGTAATATAATATAAGTTAATAAAACTAATATAAAATAAGCTTATAAGCATATCAGTATTTTTTTACTTTTAGTAAAATATTGTGAAATCCAAACAACATATATCACAGCACATACGACTCATCAAACAACCAACTATTGAAATTTGCTCAAAAATTACCCAGTTACTTCGTAAATATAGAAATGTGTTCATTAATGTTTTTTAGAAAACTAAGTGAAAATACTATATATTGTTATCATTAAGTAGCATAATCGTGTGCTTAATATTTTTTGAATTATCTTATGTACATTGGGATTCCTGTATTAAAATATTACACTATGTGTAATTATCTCAATAAATTCTTACTATGACAGATTGATAATCAATCAATATTGATTTGATGTTTAAATATACTTATTCTAACTATTTATGCCACTATGTAAAATCTGTCAAATTCGGCAGATAGGGAGAAGTTCCGCAACGCCGGACGGCACCAAGCGCCGGACACTCCATTTAACACGTATTATTTGAACGAGTATATAAATCTTTTCATTTGAAAATACTAGTAAAAGGGGCATAGGGGACTTCCCCCTACTAAATACAATTAATTTATATACTACTAAATTTTGATATATCTACCACTTTTAGGATTAATGTGTTTAATCATTACTGAAGATGAAACAATTGTATGCACATTGTATCTCTTTTCATAAAATTCAAAATATTCTGTCCTCCAGCGCCAGTATTTTTATGAAAGGGGTCAGTTTAGTGGTATAAAGTTTAGGCATTGTACTTTGCACACCCGCATAACTTCGGCAACTATACGAGGGACCGGCTGTGTTAGAGCAATATTTAATGAACATGTTTTCTGCACTATGCGTTTATATTTAGAACGGAAAATTCTTTTGAAGTTGCATTCAAGATTCCATGTTATTGAAGTCTCATCGTTTCATATATCTATTTCTTAGACGTTAATATCACATTTTGTATAATGTTACAATTTACATCGGTCATGCTATGAAATATGAGACTGCAGGTTACTCAGCGAATAGTTATCTAGATATAGAAATACCTGCTTTATTTTGCGCAGAAAGATGTATATGGAATGACAAAATTTAATTAATTAATTAAGATGTAGATTATATTAAGTTCATGATACTTTGATAAGTTGTTTATTATTATATTATTTATATATCTGCATCAGAACAATAACAATGTATTTTTGGATGTTATTGCGATAATCAGTATTTCAAAATCTAGGGGCTATTTATAACAGGGGTAAGTAATAACCGGAGCTTTTCAATAAGATCTTAAACAATATTAAAATATCTTTATGTCTCGATTGGTCATATAAACCGTTCTGCATAATAGTAATAGCAACTTGCAGGAAATATATATTTGAGCTATAATCATGCTATAATCTCTATATATAATATAATAATCTCGATATATAATATCTATATAATTTCGTTTTGCGTTATTATTATCGATTAATATTAAACTTTATATATCAGATTTTGTTTCAAATTTATCATTCTTTGATAAAGTGTAACAATTTTTGTGATTGCTAAATTGTTCAAATAATTATCTTAATTCATGTCAAAAAATCATACCTGGCGTTAGTTCAAACAAAACATTGGGGCGAGTTGTAACATACAAGAATTATCTGCATTTATTGGATTTTTTTACTTGATTTGGTAGATAATAATTATAGCATCTCCATTTCATAGAAATATAATCAGTGTATCTGAAGATATATTAATTAAAAAAAAAACTGTTACAACAGGCCCCTAGCTCTTCTACATAATGTTGAACAGAATAACAAAAACTCGAAAATTATATCTTGTAAATGAAAATAAAACTATGTTTATTATTTATCCACTTTACGAAACATATTTATTTTATTTATTTATTTATTAAAATATCAATCAAGATACAATTTAATCTTATAAGCTATCGTGACACAAACGAGAGGAATCGAAAGAGAAAAATAAAATAATAATAATAATAATAATAATAGAAGAAAGAAAAAAAAAGAAATAATTACCTAGAGTTCACTCCAAGGAGTGAAGCCTAGTGTTTCATTTAAGACTTTACGAAAAATGAAAAAAATATGGTTTAAATGATTTATGCTTAGAGTTTGTTGTCAACAATTATGATCCTATGTTGAGGATCAATATATCAACAACATTGAGCATGCTATATTATTTCGTTTACAGTCTACATGCTAAATCCCAATTTGTATTGATTATGTCGATTATTTACATATATTAAGATGTTTTTCGTTTTTCACTAACAAAATGCCTCGTACACCTAGTTTTTATGTTTTTTATGTGTAAGCATTTTTAACTTCCCATAGGGTATTAACTTCCCATAGGGTAAGTTATAGTAATCGCAAAAAAATCGAAAATGAAAATTTTTATATATCTTTACGTTTCAGAGGTTTCTGAACATTTTGGCATACCTTAGAAAAAATGGATGTATGTTTTTTTTTTTTTTTTTTGTATAGCGAAGGAAATGCTTTTATGCATCCCAGACCGGTCTTCTGTCTGGGTATGTCGGACTCGATACCGCCCTGGTATAATACCGACTAAAACCTCCGCTTTGCCCCTGCCTCTGGTCCCCACGGAAACCGCCGCTAGGCATTACTTCGTGGGGGGAGGATCTAGAATGTTACAATTCTTAACTTGTTATAAACAATGTTATAATTCATAAACATTTTACTTATCTTTTAAATGGGCGAAGTCCCATTCGCCCTTTCTCTCTCTATAGAACGCAGGTCCATTAAAACGTCTCTCGCAAATCTGTCTATGGCGTTCCAAGCAGCTTCACTTGTCAGCATCACTTCAACAACATTACCTGGGGTAATTGTGCGTCTCAATGTCTCCTCCACATCATCCCGTAGAGCACCAAATCGCGGGCACACGAAGAACACGTGCTCAGCATCTTCGATTTCGCCCAAACAATATGGGCAATCCGGCGAGCTATCGTGCTTGAATCGGTGTAGGTAGGCTCGAAAACAGCCATGCCCCGATAGCATTTGCGTAGTATAATAGTTTACTTCGCCGTGCTTGCGACTTAGCCAGACTTTGATGTTAGGAATGAGACGATGCGTCCATCTGCCCTTTACAGCGACATCCCACAGTCGCTGCCATCGGTCAATGCTGTTCTGCCGTTCTTCTAATCTTAACTTTTCAGGACACAGTTGTTGATGTCTTCTATGGTAAATTGTCCGTCTTTCCTCTGCTAAATGGATGTATGTGTGTGTGTGTGTGTGTATGTATGTATGTGTGTGTATGTATGTGCGGATACAAATTTTCGTCGACGATTTCGGGAACACGGATCAACCGATTTGAATAATTCAAAAAACATTCGATTCGTACTGATAAGGAGACGTGCTGATTAGTTTTTCGCGAAGTTAGGTCTAGCCGTTCCGAAGATACGGGGCAAAAAGTGCCGAAAACGGTAACTCAGTTTTCAAAAGAACGGAGTGTCCGATTTGAATAATTCAAAAAACATTTTACTTGTATTGGCAAGATGAAGAGTTGATAAAATTTTCATGAAGGCAGGTCTAGCGGTTTCGGAGATCTAATGAAAAAAGTAAAAAAAAATGCCATTCGGCGGTTAAAAATGATGATTAGACATATGCACATCAAATTATCAGATATTGTATAGAAATTTTAACAATAAGTATAATTTTTTTTTACATTTCTATGGGTTCCGTACCAATGTTTATGCGTTAGACGGCGGCGCGGCACTTGCGCTGTGACAATTCGTCTCTATGCAGTTCAAGCACTACGATTGCTTTGAAAAAAAGTTCAGAATTTCCAAAATATGTCAAAATGAAGAAAACATTTTTCTTTTCAAAAAAATAGTTTGTTTTCAAAAAAAAATTTTTTTCTTTCAAAAAAAATTTTTTTTTTTCAAATAAAATTTTTTTTTTCAAAAAAAAGTAATTTTTTGTCATATTCCTAGTTTCTCAATAATTATTTCGAAGTAATTTTTTTTTCAAAAATGTTAATCGTTTTTAAAAAAAAAAATTTTTTGGTACGGGAAGTTCCCGCAATTTGCCTTAAGGCACGATGCCCTAATTGCCTTAAGACAGAATTCCACTTACAGCTAGTTTTTTTTTTTTTTTAAAAAAACAACTAAAAAGTGAGTTTTTGCCGACGTTGTACCCTTTGAAAAATGTCAGGAACTGGGGGTTCATATGAACAACTTTGGGACTCACTGAGGTAGGCTAAAATTGATAAAAAGCCTAAATAGGTGAAAATGTTATTATTGATTCTGTGTTATTAAAATGAACAAAAAATTAAGACCACAATGAATATAGAAATCAGCACAAAATTTGTTAACAAAATTTTGAAGAATGAGGTTCTCTTATTTACTTCAGCTGAAGAAGCATCTCTTCAAATAAAATCACAAAATATTATTAATTGGTAATATTCTTAAATTATCAATCAACTATCATTTCCCAAACACCTTGGTCTCGTTTATCCGAGCACCTCCGTATGTGAGCTTCGCTTAGGCTTTCCCAATTTTCTCGTCCCTTCGGGGAATAGGGCGTGCGCGATGCATTATTAAACTGTCTTATGTTAGCATTAGGTACCCGGCTTGGCTTCTCACTCTCCATTACTTCGACCGATATATTCAGGGTGAATATTCTCCCTGCTGTAAAAGTAGTATATGAACGCGGTCACTGCCCGAACAATCTACTTCGAGAGCAGAGGTACGGAAATGGGTTTAGATTTGAATTTATGTGTTTTTAAGGAGAGTGAATTGCGGTATTTTTTCACGCCGACGATGTGCTTGACAGATATGGCGATGCTGTGAACACTTAATAGAGTTGGATATTTTCTGGGTTAATGTTTTGAATATATGAAACAGGGTTCTTTAGAAGGGTTATTGAATATAATTAAAAACAAATCAATTCACATAGCATTTTTATTGGTTTTTAACCTTGTGCCTTGTATTTATACATTACATTACCAGTATTATATATTAATAAATATCAAGCTAATCTCAAGTTATTGATAAATACCAATCATTTTATTATTGGAAAAAGTAAAAAATTAAGATTTATATACCACATTAATTAATATCCTAAAAAAGTATAAATTTCTTTTATATTTACTTTTGTGGCGAGCATAGCTCTCTTGGTAGCGTGTTAGATTTACACGACAGGGATCTTCGGATCAAATCCTGTCATTGACTTAGAATATAGGGCAAAAATATGTATAGTTATTTCGAAATCAAATAAAAATTGTGTTGTTAAGTAGAATTTGAATAAAAATTAAGAAAAATAGGAATAACAGAGTTCGAATAGCTGAATTGTATTAGGAGTAAGAAGAGAAATATTGGAACTGAGGTGAAATTGAAAGAAGAATGAAGAAAAAAAATGAAATGAAGCTAGAAGTTAAATAGAATTAGCAATTTGAAAAAGAACAAGAATTGAAGAAAATAAGAAGAAGAAAAATAAGAAGAATATAGAATAGGATACATATATCGATTGAAAATGATATAAAAATTAGAATGTAAATAAACAAAAAATGTTGTATGCTCAGAGTAAGCGAGGCCAAATAAAATTTATAAAAAAAAATATTTACTTTTGTTAGTTATAGCTAAATGATGATTATGATCAGGTTATAAAATATAAATTATCAAGTAATAGGAAACAATAACATTTGCTACTAATATTTTTCAATTTTAAGAACGCAATTTGCTTCCATCTTACTATTTTCATCTGCACTTAAAACCATACCCATAATTAATTTTTATTATCTTGAGAGATATTTTTTATCACTTGAAGAAGCTTCACTCTTCATCAAATTATCATCCTTGAATATGTACTCTAAAATATTATCAACAAAATCTTGTGTATAATTCCAATTAAAATTTTATTTTTGAGAGGCACGAATATTACATATCGTGCACTTGCATCCATATGGGATTGCCAATTTCATGCATTATTCTACATATTCTATGTAAAGGTATAAATCATAAATAATAAAGCTTGCCTCGCCTTCATATTTAATTAACTTCGTGCGAAAACAATAGGTGATGATTCATTGTAATATGAAAAATATTTTCTTGTAACACAAAAAGTAAAGTTTTCAGTGGTTTAAGAATAGATAATACCAAATATCGTTTGCAATTAGTTCTATATTTTTTATTTGATATAATATTTTTGCAATTATTTGTTTATTATTATTTTTATTTCTGATGATCAATCTTCAGCATTATTATATATTGGTATTTTTTTAGTCTTTATCTATAACTGAAACGATATGCAGAAAACACTATAAGGTACTTAATTACTATACTTATAAGCTATACACAGTTTTTATGCGTTTAAATTTAATCATATTTTAACTTAATACTTGCTTACTAAATAAATATAAAATTAAATGCGAGTCAAAATCATTAATCGAGACTCTTATAGATACTAAATTACAAATGTACATAATTAAATAGATTATAAGGCCCATAACGAACTTAACGATACGATACATTAAGTTCAAAATGGATCTTATAATCCATTTAATTATGTATATTTGTAATTTAGTATCTATAAGAATTCTAATTAATGATTATGACTTGCACTTAATTTTATACGTATCACTTTATGAAGTTCATTGAAAATCTGAGAAATGTTAGATAAATTAAAAGTAAAATAATAAGATGTAAATATTAAATTGTTATTGTTTTATAATGTAGTTATCGTATACATGAATATAAGACAGAGCGGGGCACAAAGGTCCAATTTGCCATTTGGCAATTAGACAGTGAAAACCAAACAAACTACATCAAAACAAAAAACACATTACCGGGGTAAAGATGCAATTGGTCCTTTTCACCTCACCTACGTGTAAGCTTTTATAGAGGGTATATAAAGAAAACTGTTGGATCTAACTTAAAATAACAACACTACTTATGAAACAAATAAATGACAAACTTACTTAATAATTACATTAAAGTCTTTTAAACTAAACAACAGTGCTTACAACTATAAAAACTAATAACGAAAAAACTTTTGTAATGGATTTTCAAATATTCCATTTATACCCTGATAGGGAAGTCGCATGAATCAAGGGTGATGGCTGCTGGTTTTAGAAATATTGTTGGTGGTCCTTTTTGCCCGTGCATTTGAGCCCCGCTTTACCCTATATATATATATATATATATATATATATATATATATATATATATAAGCCTTCATTAGTCATTTATGATCGAATTTAATTATTTCAATAGATAGGTATCGCACATCGCTTGCTGGTCATATGAATCGATTTCGAATACGTTATGATTGATATGATTATCAGGCACAGTTCGTACTTGTTAAACAACAAACACAAATGCAAACAAGAGTGTCACAATTTCAATTAGGCACTTGTGTGCTATTTATCGGGATGGCGTTAATTAGCAATCGTTCAATAGCAAAATACCTATAAATCATTAAATAGTGATTGGCAGTACTCATTTGTATCTGCTTTTACACCTTTAGTTGAATTTGTTTTAGTTTCTGTGCTGAATAGGTTTTGAACACGACGAGGACTTTTGACATTCGAATTGAATTCTCGGAATTCGCGAACTATTGTACACCATAGTATTTGTAAATAACTGGTGTAGTTTTATATTTACTCAGATAGTAATAGATGATAATATCTAATGGTGATAATTATAGTGGCAATATATATGATATTTTTAAAAAACATACCAAGAACAAATATGTTAGCATTACATGTCTTTTTACTTGATGTTTTATCACATATGTGTTTATGTATATATATATATATATATATATATATATATATATATATATATATATATATATATATATATACATACTTATGTACATATTCTTATTTTATTATTTATTACAATATCAAGTGCTATGCCATATTTTTTCTCGTTAAGAAATTCAAAATATTCAAATATGTTGGCGACGTTTCAACGTTTTGCTGGCATTTTCAGCTATATAATAAATGAAAAATATTGAGATCTAACATATGCTTGAAAACTCAGAATAAATGTACTGTTATTCTTATTATATATGTATATATGTAGGTCCACCACGGATATCTCGTAAACAAATAAAATTAGATTTTTTTTTAATAAAAATATTTGATAGTAGAGGGCAAAAAATGTATAAATTCATAATCAGCCATCACCTTTATTCTCATGACTTTGCTATCAGAAGATAAGCACCACATGAGTGGGATAAAAAGGACCAGCAGAATTTTTACTTTGGCAAAGGTGTAAGCAATAAAATAATAAAGTTTAAAAAAAACAATTTTACAAGAGAATTATTAAATATATTATTTAGTAATATATCTTTGTAACAAATGTACCCACAGAATTAATATTTTGCATTGGTTCAATAATGTACCGTAAAATCCCTTTAAAACTTAATAGAAGAAATTGCATCTGTTTGCCCCATGGTTGTCCCACTTTACCCCGTATGTGTGGTAAAATGGATCAGATACCAAATTTAAAAAAATAGTGAAAAAAATAATATTTATATAATTAGGAATTATGTGAATTTTTTTCTGTACATAGTTCGATAGATTCTTCTTTGTGTTGCAAGGTTGTTCATTGGGTTTAGACATTATAATTAGTGAAAGTCAAATTGGACCTTAGTGCCCCGCCCTACCCTATGTCTATTTTATTTTATATTATATTTTAATATGTGTCATTTTTATTTTTAAAATGTATGTAGGCTTTTCTTTTAAATTACTGAAACATGTAACATATTTACATATTAAAATAGTTTTTTTTCAGTACGCTTTGTATGACGACCGGTTAGTATGACGAGATTTCGGCGTCCCTTCGATGTCATACTAAGCGGATTCTACTGTATATATATATCATTCACTGGTATTTGTATTGAACCCCATTCAGCTACGTCGGTTCAATATTTGGATTATAAAGTCTAGTCACCTTACTTAATCTTTTACTGATCTACAAAATGAATTTATCAAAAACCTATAATCTTATAAAATCCCTATGGAGTCTCGACTATTTATGGAGTTAGAAAGCTGCGAAGGATAATCGATATCAAGTGTGAAAATCAGCCTGCAGCTTTGTAGAGCAGGATTTAGTATAATTACAGATTTACTCTGATCTCTCGGTCTAATACTTTTGCGAAAGCATGCGGAAGAATATCATAAAAATTGGTAACCGGAATGATGGAAAAGTATCGAAAATGTTGGCACAAGGGGAAAATTAATTCCGCAAATTTTAGGATAGGGAGATTTTTGGTATGTTTTGATGTTGTTTAGCTTTTTAAAATTGAAACGCAGAAAGAATTTAAACAAGTAGATAAATCTATCACCATTATCATCCACTATCATTATCTCAAAAACAAGTAAAGTATATTATTTTTTAATTATACTATATCAAAGTAGAAGACAAAAGATGTATAACCAGCCATCATCTTCAGTATTAATGCCTTGATATTATTGCCTTAATAAATTGGACTAACGGAAAACATGATTATTACCTGGATTATGAACCTATTTTAATTAATAATTTAATGCAATTTTCTTATAAAAAATGAGTCAATGAAAAACATCATGATTGCATAGAGTAATGCATTTCAATATTATCAAACATTTATCAGACAATTAATATTTTAATGTCATTTTGTTTAAAAAATGGATTAGTGGAATACATCATTATTGAATGAAAGAAAGCATTCCAATGGCATTTATCCTATAAATAATTACTTAGTGTCTAAAAAAATTAAGTAATATGGAAAACATTATTATTGTTCATATGTAGTTCATTTTATTAATAATTTAATATCATTTTCTTCTTCAAAAAAATCATAATTTTAATTTTAGTATAAAATGTTCAATATACACAAACATCTAAATTATGTATTTTTTCTACTTTTTCCATGAAATAACTGTTCTCTAGTTGATTCTACTCATGCCAATATTTTAATTATGTCAACAAAGTGTAAAAAATCTGAACAAAACCACTTCATTACTTCTGAATATTCTGGATACACATAACAAATCAAGTAGATGATTAAGATTATTAGAACCAGAACTCGAAATAAATTTTGACCTCATACCATTCAATGTAAAGTTCAGCAGAGCTTAAAAATATTTCAAGTATTCAAAACGCAATGCTTTATTAAATTTTCGCGAAAATCCTTTGAAGCATCCAATTGTTTAGATATAAATGTAGAAGATAAAAGTTGACGTCAGCGAACTGTGAAAGAGTCCTGTGCTTGTACAAAATACAAAGGAATAAAAACTCAAGTGGCAATAATGACCTGAAAGTCAATAAGTCGTTTTCACAATGTGAAAATAACGCAGACGGTTTTCATGTTTACGCGTCGGCGTACGGCCGGATGACAACTTAAAACCCTGCAAAAGCTCAAGTTGCCGGTAAACGAATATCTATATATAGAAGGCGAGTTTTAATCCAATTTCACAGCGAGAGGGTGATTCATAATACTCGAACCTAAGAAACCGTTCAAGAACACCTCTAAAACCCCGCAATTCTTATAATAAACACGACCAACACGAAAAATATGTTCTACGGAAGATTAAATGGGAATAACATCTATTTCACTTTATATTATAGGGCGAAAAATTATTATTTTCTTACAACCACGGTTCTGCAACATAAGGTATAAATTTAACTAATCTCCAAAGGTATTCATTATAAAAGATAACAACAAGCAATAGAGTAAGTACGGCGGGTCACAAAGAACTAATTTCGACTTTCAGTAATTATACTGTCTAAACTAAATGAAATACATGACATGTATCAAACAAACAACTATCGAACTATGTTCAGTAAAATTTCCAGTTAACTGTTAATTGTAAAAATAAGTTGTGTTAAAATGTGTTTGCCAAGAGACGAATAGACCCAACGTCTATTTTAATTTTAAAGGGATTTTGAGAAATAATATGTACATTATTTAATCAATCTGAAATAAAAATTTTATGAGATTTTTTTTTACAAAGATTTCATTGTATGTAACCTTGATCTGGTGTTTTTTTACAAAAATATTCACAGCAGAGGTCGAATAACTATTAATTTAATTCATACCTTGCAAAAAAATTGACAAATATTTTTGAGTTTTATTCTGTATAGAAGCCACATTTTTGTCGAAGTGGCATATGGTCGATTCATTGTATTATGATGTTATTTTATCAAATAGACCATTTGCACGATTTATATTTTTCCAGATAGATATATAAAATATGTACATTTTATATTTGCAATGCATATATGCAAAAAACATGTTTGTAAATAATTACGAAACGTCATTCGTATTTCATTAATAAATCAATATACCATTTATAATTGATAAAACCGCTAAAATATCCGAATGGAAATTAGTTTTCCTCGATACGCCGCTCACAATATTCGGCATTGCGTTACATTGTGTTCCCTGCAGCCCAGATTAACTGGATTAACAATTCAATATTTATAACACTCGTAGTTTATAGGATTAAAATATATTTTGCAGTTCAAGTTTCATCAATAACGGAATAATTACCATTTATATTATTAGTTTCACGAGTCTGTTAAATATGCATTTGTGTCCATATGGGTGCAATTATTATTGAATTATATCAGCAAACTGCCGGATGTTTTGATTTATATTATTGATAAATTATAGTTAATTGCTAATTCAGATGCCACAAGATAATAACATTTAAATGATTGATTATTATTAGTTTATTTTCATAAAGTGATAGATATTAATTGTTCGTCGACGCATTGAAGCTTTTAGGTTATTTTTATGCGAACTATATTTTTACCACATGCTTTCGTAATAAACTTATAATTTATGATATTATTGTATAAGAGTACATTGGCCATATTTTACGGCAACTACTGGTAACTTTATATTGCTTGACTTACGAGTTTTTTTTGTTTCAGAAAACTGTAGACGTTGGAGCTTTGTACCCGTTGAAAACGAGGGTAAGATATTTTATTTATATTATATTCATCAAACGAAATCGTAAAGTTTATAGCGTATTCGTTTTAATATTTATATCGTTATTTTCGTTGCCAAGGTTAAATATAGAATATAGAATTCTCATATAATGCATGAATATTATGAAACAGGCAAAATGTCTATTTACTTCTAAGGAATTATTGAGGAGGTTTTATATATTTATAACAATCATAATAAATTACATTAAATATAAATGAGCAGACAAGTGAAACTTCAAGCATTCTTAATGAAAACAACAATATTAAGAAAATAAATAAGAGAGATACTTTGTAATGCGGCTATGTAACAAAAAAGTTAGTCAGTTTGAAATCAACTTCAATTTTATTCTACTCTATTTATCTAATTCAAAAGTTATCTTATACGTTCATTAAATTTACCAGCAAATGAGTGAATTAAAATCGCATTATGTATGTTCGGAGGTATTTCGTTTTATTATATTGGCCATGAAAGTGACAAACTTCATGGCATTGAGCTTTTACTTACAATGGTTGCTACCCCTAGGAGGGTAGAGGGGAGAGCCGAGAGTTTAATGGGACTAATTGTTCACTTCTAAAAGAGAAAATTCGCGAAGCAACATGTGTAATAAATAATAAATAAATATATCTTCTTTCATTATTACTTAGTAACAAATCAGTGATTATAATAAGAACTGCAAAAAATACATAATATACATACAAATCAGTGTTTAATAGAGTCTACATCTACAAGGGTTAAATTATAACCCAACAACCTGAGTTATCAAAGGAGAGTTTTAATAAATTTTATACATTGTGTGACGCACACACAATGTCTGTGATCACACTTATAGAAAAAATTATTATAGTTGCTACAAAAATAATAGGTTGATTACAAAAGTACTAAAGATGTTTTGTAAGCATCGCAATTCCAAAACTGTCTTTAAGTTACTTTTTTGTGTATCTTCGAAAATCAGGATACTTCTACAGAGTAAAATATAAATTAAATCAATAATTTTGCTCGAAATTCCATTGCTTGCGAACCAGAATCATGTCTAGTAAAATGCGTCTTCTAGAATATTTATCTTTTAGTGTTAATGGCTTAGTCTCTAAGAGGAAGCTTAATTATTACTGGAACATAATAACATAAGCTATTGATATCATCTTCTCTATTATATTCTGCATTTTGCAATCGGTATCAGTTCATAAAATATTTTCAAACAAAAACACTGCGCCGCCGCATACCATCCATTTAGCTATTGTTTCTGCAATATAAAAACTTCAAATGTTCAGCCATTAGACAAAACGCAGACTGATAGATTGTCAGTGCCATAAACTTCCCAGTTCCAGAGCAGCATTCCGTTATTGTTGGGCTGCCTCGAATACTGAAATACTGAAATAGTGAAATGGTGAAATGGTGAAATGCATACGGCAAACAATGGCGGTGGAGAGATCAAGTGTTTTGTGCGGTCGCTGATCGGCGGCAATTTGAAAATGTACACACACACGCCGTTGGGCTCAACAGAACTTGCCGAGTGGAGAGAGATACAAATTGCGGTCAACTCTGCCAGAAGCACGCACCACGGGGTTTGGAGGATCGAACGGCGAATATTATTAGTAGATCTAGTAATTTCGTGATTAAATGGACATTAGGAACAGGAGGAACACAATCCAAGAGAAATTTGAAAATCTGCTAGGATTGATTTGGCAGGAACAATGGTAGCTTATTTTTATGCAACCGTTTTTAGTTGTATCAAAATGTAGGATTTCCATGCAGAAATAGCCTGAACCAATTTCTTATTGTTGTCTTGTTACTGCTCCGCTCCATGGCTATAAATTTGTATCTATATGTGAAAGAACCGTTTTTCCAACTTTCTAAGAGGCATTGCGAATATATGAGAAACTGGCAAAAAAGAAAATCACTGAAAATTATGCTCTCACCTTGTGAACTTGTTGGACAAAACTGAATATATCATAAAAATATGTAATATATCATAAAATATGTAGCCGATTTTAAATATAAATGTCTTTTCACACTTCTTTCGACTATATATAAAATGGAAAGACTATTTCTTCTGTTCGAAAAAAGTAATAGAAGATTATGAAAAGTTATTTTAAGAACATTACTCGTAGATTTTAACATGCTTTATTAGCTTAAATATGCATTCGATAATGTATTGCATAAATATGTCTTTAATTATGAATAGCAATATTTTTGTTTAATTCATTTACAAGTTTTTATTTTTATTTCTCTATTACACAAAAATTATATATAATACTTTTTGTGCATTTCTGGTTTTCTATTTCTAAATTATCAATATCAATCACCTGAATTAATGTTCATCAAAGCTTCCAATATGCTGAATCAAATAACATAATAAGATAATCAATGCGATTAAGTTCGTATTAATTGCGTATCATACCTACTGAATCCATCACAGATTCATTTGCATTGACAATTATAATTGGGCTTATAACTTGTTCAATTATAGATGATGAATAATAATATAACTCAATTGGGGCTTAGAATTGTGATAGTACCATTACATATGATAAGAGTTTTTGTAAGGTTACTTATTTCTGATTTAATGGACACTTTATTCTGTTATAATTATAAAAGAATCAACTTTATGCGGAAAGTGAAAAGTTTATTTTTGAAGTGATTAGTTGAAATTTTATCTATAGAGCTAAATTTTAAATACCAGATAAATTGATTCAAAACAATGAATGAATACAGTAACAACAAATTGCATTGTATATACATTGAATGAAAATAATGTACATTATGTATACATAGATACACACAAACACACACAGATATATATATATATATATATATATATATATACTCGTATATATATATATATATATATTATATATATTATTTTATATATATATATATATATATATATATTATACCATCATTGTATCGTTACTTTAATGCGATTTCCAGTTTGAAATTTGCTAAAGTAGATTATGTAATTTACAATTATATTGGTCCAGCTGCAATATTCACAATACAGGGATTTACTTGGTCGATATAATATACAAACAAATAATAGCTCATCGGTTATAAGAATTTCTGGAATTGAATTCAAATTCAAATTTTCGTAAACGGTCTATAAATTTTAGTATTAACCACACCAGAAAAAAATTCTAAACGGTCATAATTCATATAATTTTCAATTAATTTTTAGTTTTTTAATTGTTAATAAAAATATTTATTTTTTATTACTATTATCTGTTTTATTTAGTATTACATGTACTTAAATTTGTGATTTTATGAGAGTACATTGAAATCACACATAGAAAGACTTAAACTATCAAATTTTCATATGAGTTTTTGCATGTATCTTTCATTATCTACTCAAATTTATAAAATTAAAAAATTCAGCGTGCTTGTTAAAACAATTACAACAAAACAAATAAATCGAACATGTAGAGAAAGAATAATCTTGATGCATTAGATTAATTCCTGTGTGATTTAAAATTTATAACACTTGGTTGGCCCGTTTTATAAAAGCAAGATTAGAGCAATCTATATATCACAAAAAAGTGTGTTAATTGGTACATTTGCATAAAAAAATTAAGTTGGCATATATTTGAAATTTATGTTGAAAGCTATATAAATCAAAAGATAAAGATTTTTTAAGTACATTTGAGAATTTTATTTATTGCTTGAATAACTATTTAATCAGTTTGATCTTTCTAAATTAAAAATACTTTTTTATAAAAGTATGGAATATACACATTAGTTCAATATATTATATATAAAATGAATATGGTAAAATGAATAACATAGAATATATAAATAACAATAAATTTATCAATTATTTCTAGTAAAATTTTTATGTCTTAAAGGAAGAAAAAAACCTCTTACATTATACTTTACTGCTAACAATTAGTTTACTCGCAAAAATAATTTCATGAAAACAAGTGTCTTATGTGACTTGCTTTGAAACTCTATATTTAGATGCAATAGAACAAACAAATACGAATGAGCAAAAAAAATCCAAATTTGTATTATCCTCGTATTCTTGCTTAAACTTATTATTAATATATTAGAATCACAATAGTATATTATCAATATATTTGTTATTACTATTATATCATTATTATTATTCCTCATTGCAATGATGAACATGTTCGTTCCATAGCAGGTATGTGTAATTGAAATGTTTCGAACCGCATGATTCCGTTTTTAATGCATTATTAGCCGAATCGTGCATAAACAAGACCTTTAACCTTATTAATTATATCAAAATGCATTGTTAATTAACTAATATTTCCTATCACGTGTATTTGCCGAACCGCATTAATTCTATAATGTGCAAATACGGAACGTGGTATGTTTGTTGTAAATTCGTTCATTAACTACTTCATAACGTAGAACGAAATAAATAATTATTTCGATTGAAGTTAAAATGCAATGGTGATTGTTATAGGAGATTATTTTGAATTACTGGAAAATCTGTGTAGACTTTTGAATGAATTGTCATATATAAAGAAATCAGCTATTGATGAATTTCTATTGAATAAAACATTAATTGAAAAACTTTTTGGCGGAAGAGTTATCGATTTGTTTAATTAAATCTTTGTGGGTTTCTTAACATTTTTCTATTTTGTGATTGTTTGGTTATAATAGTTAACAAAGCTTTAAAATATCAAAATTAAATATAAATTATGACTACATTGTTTACAATTTATGACCAGAAATAATCATTAGCATAGTAGGAATAATTATTTAATTAACTTACCTCTTGTAAAATTGCTTCTTTTAACTTAATTAAGTTTTATTTACTGTTTTGTATTGCTTATACCCTGCCAGGATAAAGGCTCGGTCGATCCTTTTTACCCCACCCATATGCAAGCTTTTATATAGGTTATAAAAAAACTTTTGAATCTAACTAAAAATCATCAAGGAAAAACAACTAATAACGAAAGAAATTACTTTTATTATGGATGTTCAAACATTATCGTTTATCTTCCGAAAACAATGTCGTAAGATCAAGGTGATGACTAGTTATACATCTTTTCTCCTGTACTTTTAAATTATCTTGTTGTTAAAAAATTTTGAACTTAGCTTGAGATATCGGTGCTAGAGCTTTTATCCCGCGAACCTTTACCCCCCGATCTACCATATATGCAATGTTTAGAAAAAGCTAGAATCAATTTAGTATCAATTACTGATACTCTGATAATGAATTATTTAGTTGAAGTATGATTTTATATTGTACCTTATAATGATTGTTTAGCATATTCCGAAATTTCTGTTTGTATATCTAAAGATCCATAAAACTTTGCAAGGAAATGAAAAAATCTCATATAATTTTATTGATATTGTTTTCGCCATCGAGGCACTTGTCGGTTGTCGATAGCACTATGAAGTGAAATAGTTGCCATTTTATAGGATCTTTTCTTCTGTAGTGTGCTTGTGTTTTGAAATATTCAAGTTGTTAAGAGTAACTTTTTTGAAGTTTATTACTGCTTTATTATACTATAAAGCGCGTGTTTTATCTGGCGCTTCCGTAAAATAAAACAAATTATATATCTTTTCTTGACATAAAGTTGTGTCGTTCGGCAGCCGCTTATTTAAAAACAAAACGTGGACCATTGCGCATAAAGTTCGCTCAAATGGGTAATTAAAATTAATATTATATTTTGCTCGCAAGCTGGGTGCTGCATGTACCAGAAATAAGCACCATTTTAAGCGTCAGGGCATGTATCGC